>NC_051236.1:20485000-20785000 GCF_015220715.1 Pygocentrus nattereri
GTGCCAGGCAAACCGTTTCAGTCTGCAGATTTGATTGCTGTACTCCAAGCAATCTGTGTGGAAATAATCTCAGATTATCCTCCCACTCTAATACTTTACATTTTCAAAATGGATTTTCCAAGACAAATGCAGCCTCGTCCACAGATTGCAATGACTAGGCCAGCTTTTTGTGTGACCAGTATATGAGAGGTTGATTCTATCCAAATGTATGCAAAAGTTTGGGTACCTCTGTCCAAATTACATATTTTATTGATTTTTGTACCTCAGAAGTAAAATTTTTCAAATGTTAGCTTACAAGCACTTTATCATTGATTAACTGAAGATGAGAAAAAATAAAATATTAATTGTGGCATATGCAAACGTTTGGACTCTCAACTAAGCACATAGTAACACCACTTCTGCAAACATCTTGTAAATACTTTTTGTAGCCAGCTAGCATTCTTTCTAGTCTTGTTTTAGGACTTTTCACTTACTATTACATGCTTTTAGTTCTGCCACATTATGGGCTGTCTTGCATGCACAGCATGTTTAAGATCTGCCCACAAATTTTCATGTTCATTTCATGTTCTCAAATGTTTGACTAAGGGCAGTGTGAAAAAGTTTCAGTTTGCATTTCTTGAAATGCTGTTTACTGATGTTTAGTGGAATCTTCCATTGCCTACAATGTTTCCGGTGCCACTGACTGTCACACAGTCCCAAAGCATAACAGATCCACCCCCATGCTTAATAGTTTGCAAGGTGTTCACTTAATAAAATGTTGCTCACTTTTTTCTCCAAAGAGATCGGTTTTCACTACTTCAGTCCATTGCATTCAGTTACAAAAATCCTATAACTTCTCTAGAGGCTACTGAGGACATTCACTTTTAAGATGAGCTTGTAGGCAAGTTTTCCTTCAGATGACTCTTTCATGTAGATCATATTTGTGTAAGCAAAGCCATACAGTGAAATAGCGCACAACCACTGTTGTGTTAGCTAAACTAACCTTCTGTTGCTGTCATATGTGGTTTTTACTTTGCCTTTTAAGTTAATTCATTTATGAGACTTTACAACTGGAAAGGAGTTGAATCTTTTGAACACTGGTTATGATTTAAGTTCATTAAGTTGTAGTGCAGTCATGTTTTCTGGAAAGCAAATTTTTTTGGCATATTTTTGTCATTTTTAAATCAAAATAAAAGGAAAAATGTCATAAAAATGGACTTGAATTTACTGATACAGAATTCATTGCAATGTATCATGTAACTATGTAATTACATTCAAATAGCAAAACAACAGTAAACCATAGACTTCTAAATTTATTGCAAATCACAGCCATTCTCTCTCTAGAATCTCTGCTCTCTTTGCTCCTGAAGAACAGATGAGTTTTGGGTTATCTTAGCCAATCAAAATCCCTGATGTCTTGCTAAGCCCAGATATAAACATGTTTCACAGATGTACCGAAATCCCCTCCAGGCCTTCACCCGCACTTTCAGATGTGTAGTCCTTCAGGCACTCTGCTCCACTTCCCAAGCCCATTCCTCCGAGTGCCCATCAAGTGTTGATATCACACCTTCATGAAGCGCTGGCAGACCTACAAAGCTCTAATAGAAGAGTGTATGAAGAGATAACAGAAACAAGGATTCAAGGGTGAGACTCCACGCTGGAAGTGAGAGGATTTCACAACAGAATGTCTACTCATAGTAGACAGTTTAAGTAGACTTGCACTTATGCTTTTAACCACTGATAAAAAGCATGCATGTTAAAATTCCTTTTCTTCATGCTCATTTACACTTTGGACAGATAAAACAGCTTTTACATTCTTTTTTTCAAGGTAGAAGGGTTACATCATTGAAGTCTCTTTCTCTCAGATTTAATGACTTACTTCCACTATTGTGGAGAAGCAGACATGCTTAACAATGACCCCAAAAGCATGAATGAATCATTTTTATGAAGGGCAGCTCAAAGTTTTGAAGCATTGGCATCTAGGTCATGACAACAATTCAACAACACTCTTAGCCATAAAGATGCCAAAAAGAGTTCTTTGGAGCAATGCCATAGGACCCCTTTTGGTTCCTTGAAGAACCTGTAAAAAATTAAGTTCAGTTCAGTTAAACCCCCAAAAATTGTTTCATGTAGTAAAAAGCAACTGAACTAGTTTTATTCAACTAAAAAATAATTTCTATAAATAAAGTTTATTAAAATAAAAAAAAATCTAATAAAATAATTTTCCTTCACCTCAAGTATTTATTTAGATACATCTACAGGATAATTGGTAACACTTTACTGTTGGGTTCTGTTCATAACAGCGGCCTATAACCCTAATGGCTACTTAAACATTCATTTTCTAGGGCTTACACACACAACCGATAATAAAAACTCAAATTTATAGGAAATAACCATATAGATATGGGGAAAAAGAATGACAATGACAGATTGTCAATGAATGTCAATGATAATCATTTAGTAACACTTTACTGTAGGTTTCTGTTCATAAAGCTATATGGCACCTACATAAGCTTGTCATGACAACTGACATAACCCTGCATAAATGTTTATATATGCTTATTCTAATAGGCATCATTTGCTATAAAAGTAACATTTGCCAGTTTTGATCAAAGTCTTTAGTAGCCTTTATGACAGATATGCCTCTTGAAACATGTATTTATAAACATATATGTAGGGTTATATCAGTTGTCATGACAAGCTTATGTAGGTGTCATATAGCCTTATGAACAGAATCCTACAGTAAAGTGTTGCTAAATGATTATCATGGACATTCATTGACAATCTGTCATTGCCATTCTTTTTCCGTTTTTTTTTCGTTGTGTGTGTGTAAGCCCTAGGGGGCAGTCATGGGCTGGAGGTTAGGGAACCAGCCTTGTGACCGGAAGGTCGCCAGTTCGATCCCCAGAGCCGACAGCACATGACTGAGGTGTCCTTGAGTAAGACACCTAACCCCCAACTGCTCCCCGGGTGCTGCAGATTGGGCTGCCCACCGCTCCGGGCAAGTGTGCTCACTGCCCCTAGTGTGTGTGTGCTCACTAGTGTGTATGTGGTGTTTCACTTCATGGATGGGTTAAATGCAGAGGTGAAATTTCCCCGTTGTGGGCCTAATATGGGTCAATTAATCTTAAATTAATGTTTAAATTTGCCATTAGTGTTATAGCATGCTAGATGTCTCACTTATCCTGCCCTAAATGCATGACAGAATTCCAAGCTTGAGTCTGTGATTTTCTGCTTTATTTTCTCTGCAAAATCAATGCTTTGCAAGTATATCACTTGACATGGTCACACAATATGTTAATGATGTTTGAATTGGCTGTTTCATGAAACTTGCTCCACAAAGTTGAGATGCTTCCAACTGAGTTTCAAATGAATTGCAGGTGCCATTTCCCTCAAGTGCTATTTCGTTTAATGTAGGTTTCAACTAATTTTCCATGAAAGTTTCACTGAGTAAAGCCATCCTTGGATTTAGGCAGACTATGTTTGTTATTGTGCCTACTGTGCCTCTGTTGATGTGTTCTACACTATCGAAAGGTGTTTCCAAGAACTGCACATTGAAGCCAAAAAGCACATTTATTTTTCAGAGAGAAGGGCCAGGTTTGAGCCCTAGCAGGATTTGACCAACGAGAGACTTGTGCAATGTCCCTGATAAATAAGCAGAGGATTGTTTGTTTACTCAGTGAGTGACAAGAGGGAGAGGAGTGGCCGAGGGAAACAGATGGACAGGGTCTTCAGGGGGGTTCAGCTGCACTTCAGCGGCAAAGCTGTTTCACCTCACTGAGGGGTTTGACAAAGTCAGAGACACCCTCTCGTGTGCTTCTCTCTCCTGATGGTTGGAAATGAGCTCGGGCAGTCCCCCCACCACGCTCAGATCTGTCAGCTTGATTGGTGCCTCAGCAACACCTCACACTTGTGTTTGACCAGAGGACTCTGACAATCATGACAAGCAAATCAGCCTCTTCTCCTGCACAAATCACTCCTGGACACCAGCCTTGTCTTGCCAGTGAGGGTTAGCAGCCCATGGCTGATGAGGCCTACTTGCTCTTTGCAACACTCCACAGCTCGGAGGGACCACTCAACTATTTTGAGCTGAATACCAGGGGACGATTTCCACCCTTGTCCGTCACCTATAAAGCTCAGCTGACATTTTTAATCAGAAGGTGACACAATTGCACAAGGGGAATATTTAGCTGCTGGTAAACAGCCAGGGTCAGAAGGCAGTCATAATAAAATTTACAATGATCATGCATGTCAGCAAAGGCAAACAAAGAGAGGCTACAGCTGTGAGGAAGCAACCATGAGGCCAGCCTTGGACTGTTTGTATGCAATGTGGAAAGTCCTCAGGGCGAAGAATTACTTTGAGATAATTTAGACAGAAACACATAGAATAAAGCAGTGAAATGCCCATGATAGCCCAATTATTAGTGTTCAGATGGAGATATAAGCAGGACTGCATGCAGAGCTTTTTTTTCTCTCCTCCCTTTAATGCTTTCCAAGATTTCTGCCATGGGGATAACCTTGCTGGAGAGTAAGCAATTTAATAATTGTGCAAACCCACAAGGCCATAACTGCAGCCTTCTCTTGAACTGCAGTAAAATTCACTAAAAGGGCTCATTTGCAGCAAAGCAAGCTTTGATTAATGAGAAGAGACACACCCTATCTATTAGATGCTACAGTTGATTATGTATTCAATTCAATTCAGTTTGAGCCTATTGTCATTATGCATACACTGGTGTACAGCATAAGGCAATGCATTCAGACTTGGGCAGTAAGAGAACAGCTTGTTATCTTGGTACAGTTACAGAAATTGATGACCTTTTGACGACCTATATGTTCATTTTATAATTAGCTTTCGTTTAACCACCTTTGCTGCCATAATGCTAATTTCTGCTAGCATCTCTATGGTAATGGTATATTAGCATAAAGCTGAGGTGTAACTGTGGTGTACGTTCACTTTCCCACACTGGGTATTATAACATGGCAGCATTTGAAGCTTTAAAGACATTGAAACAGAATTCTTTATCTTTTATTTCACAGCTTTAAAGTTGACTGCTTTGGTAAATATTGCAACTGCCTACCTTTACTGAAGAAGCCAGTTTAATCTCTTTCAGTGACACAAAAAGATAAGAGATAATATCTCCCCCTTAAGAAGAACACTGGGCATAGGCATTTCAGTAATATGTGATCTAACCTAAAACTAAATACTACCATAGTTGGACAATGAAATGATAACATGCACAACTTACACTGTTGTTTTGTAAACTAAAAGGGTTCTTTGGAGGGATTCTATAGAAGAACTACTTTTGGTCCCATAAAGAATCTTTGCAAGATTATTTACTGTTTTCTGTTCTTAACGCTACATGTAACCTACATAAGCTCATCCTGACAACTAACATGTCCCTACATTCATGTTTTTAAATGCTTATTCCAATAGGCGTTATTCACTGAAAAAGTTACATTTACCCATTTTGTCAGTTAGCTAAGGTAGCCTTTAAGATGGATGATGTCTATTGGAATAAGTATTTATAAACATTTATATAGGGGTTATGTTAGTTGTCATGACAAGCTTATGTAGGTGTTATGTAGCCTTATGAACAGTACCTACAGTGAAGTATTGTTGATTCCTCTAAAAGATTTTTGTAAATTAGATGTGTGGGCTTTAAATGACTTTTTAAAGGAAATATAGATTATAAAGGTTCTGTACTAGAGCCATTCATGCATGCCAAGAATCAGTTCAGAGCCTCTAGTTTTAATAACATGCAGTATCACAGAGTTGCCAGTTTTAGCATGCCAATTTTAGTGTTACACTTCAAAATGTTACTGTGTCAAACCTTTATTACAATTCACATCTGTCCTCTATTTACTCCCTTTAAATCTACCAAACTATGTTGCTACTGCTATACGGAGAAGCAAATTCCCTCCTGCACAACCTGATTGCACTGCACAAGAATTTAAATAGTGCCTATTATGAAAGCAGACTAAATCACTGAGTGCTTCTCATGGTCCCATTTCAGGGCATAACACTAGACTGAAGAAGCACTGTTTGGCCTTGGGTTTTTAGATAGAGAAGGAGATGAAATGGTCTTGAGTACCAGGCTATAAAAGCTATAAATAAAATCGAAATAGCAGAATAGACCTAATAGGCCTAATATTTCTACCACAGATGTTAATTGCTGCTTAATGTTGGTGCCATAATTGTGCTCAGGCATTTACTGGGCTGTGTCTGTGAGAATGTGCTCTGAGAACAGAGACAGAAAGAGACAGGCTCCATCAGGTAACTATAGGCTGAAAAGATAATGTTTTTCAGCTACTATATGCTACCAACTGAAGCTTTCTTTTTTATGTTGGTGTCTGTAATTATGGACTTTGTTTCTGTTTTCACACGTTCACAATATCCTCCATGCAGTAATATGATTTATTCAGATGTACTGAGAGAACACAAAGAACACTAGTTTCCTGCTGATTGGTTCAGAGCTGTGGCAAAGCTTTAGTCATTCTGCTGAAAGCTTTCTTCTGTTGTCCTTCTGTGTGGAGGGCTCCAGGGAGCTCTCACTGCCCACTGGCCCTCTGGGAATAATGTCTCTACACTAACCTGTGAGAAAGAAGGTTCAGGGGGTAATTAAAGCCAAATATTAAAAGTTGGTCTGCCATCCAGGGTGAAATTTCAGATCAATGGGAGCCAGAGTGAGGGCCACTGTTTCCTGCCCAGGGCACTGTCCGCCTCACACTGTGCTGTGCAAACACTTGAACTGTAATTTCCATTCCAGAGGGAGACAACCTGTTACACAATTAAATAACACTAGCCTACTTACAGTGCTTATTGAAGTTTTAAAGCTGCACTATGTAAGATTTTTTTGTTAAAATGAAAAGAAGTAGTATTGCTCCTTTTGATGTTTGTGCACTCCTGAGTCACTCTGTAATGCCTGATATGATCATTTAAAAGTCAGGAGTGTTGGGTGGGATGTTGTGGAGGTTTTTCAGACCACATCATGAGCCTTTTCGTATTAATCTCATGTGCAAAGAAGGTCTGGCTCGACGTTTAGGTTTCAACTGCAAAATCAAAATCAAACTGATGACAATAGTAGAAAACTCACTCATATTCTCATAAGACACATAGTTCTCCAGGTTTTGCCTGAGTTCTCTTGAGATATTCTTTCAACACTCACAATCATCAGATTTATCCACTCAGAGAAGAATTCCAATGCACAACTAACATTACAAAATGTTCCCCTTCAGGTTACATGCAATTATACATTTCCATCAGAGGGGTCTGAAGATCATCAAATCTAACATAGTGTAGCTTTAAGATATTTCATTTTATTAAGATTTTAGTTTATGCTGTTCTACTGAGTACAGTATAAGAAGGTCTAATAGTATATTACTTTTCTGAAATGATAACTTTGCAAACATTTTTAACTTTCATTTTAATTTATCACAAAATAATGGGCAGCTGGACTTAAAAAAATAAAAAATAACAATTATAACACAAAAATGCTGAGACAAGGTCTTGTTCCATTTATCTGTACAATAAGTGTGTTTTCACTTGTAAAAATCCATGCAACATTGTAACAGTAGAATAAATCAAAATGACTGCTAATATCAGATGGATTTTTATATTTCATGAACAGCTCACAGCTTGATTTCATGGAATGAAGCACTGATTGAGCCAAAGCACAGCACTCATTTTGTGAATGTTAGTTGTATTTGTTGTAATATTACTGTTTTTCTGTGCAAATAATTACTCACTGACCAGATAAATTGCTTTTTAATGTCATTTTCTCACATCCCTAAAACTGTAGGAAAAGTTTATCATGAATAAGCCAACAGAAATAGTCCAAATTACAGATGATTTAAAATGATTCAGTCCACTTGTGACCCTTTGCATTCTGTTCACGTTAGGAAATGACAAATTACTAATGTCAGCTCAAGTTTGTCTCCTGTAGGTGTGTTTAAAGCTGTTCTTGTTGTTGTGTGTGACTGTGTGTACTTTCCAGCTGCTGACAAGAAAATCTAAAAATATCCACTTATTATAGTTCACTGTTTAAAATATAAACAGCAGTTATAAGGTTAGAGGTTTCTCTTCTATTTCTACACTACTGGATATAAGAACGAAATACCTTAGGAACAATAAGTGAGTAGAGGCTGGGGACCAATGCCTATGACTGGAGAAATTAGTTTCTTGGTCTCAAGTCAAGAAAATCTCAACTCAATTTGTTGCTTGTCACTAAATCATGGCTACAAATCACCAACTCCCATAGGAAATGGCTGGTCACCAACATGAACATACAGTTAGGATTGAAATATTTCACCATGATTCGATTCAACTCATTTATTTGAACACAGTCCAGAATTATCTTTTTTAAATATGCTGAATGTGCAAATGTGAATCGAGGAATTATTTACACATGCATGCGTTTGTTTAAAAAAATTAGTGCATCAATTCTAACATTTCAGATTTAGTCACCTTCAAACTGATGCCATATATCAACGGCGTCATACTCAACCACTAAAAGGGCCATATTGAAAAATCTTGACCAATCATGGGCCAGAGAACAACTATGTTTTCATTTTATTTTTAATTAATGTTTATGCTGAAATGCAGCTAGTGTGTATGGTGATGTGACTGGAGTGGAATTGCATAGAATTGTATAGAATTGAAGTGTAACCACTGTCCCATAGATTGTTCTTGGGGGAAGAGAGTCAGAGTACACATTACATTGCAATCCTGATGGAATTGTGTTTGACACATGGGCTACATGTGATGATCCCTACATAATGTTTACATTTGTCTGTAAGCCACTTGACCAAGCTAAAAGTTATGATTGTTAGTCATGCCTAGTGTTTTCATACCAGTGACGTTTTGACTGTGGTTAAACTTTTTTTAAGCATTTTAATTGGAATCTGCATCTTAAATAAAGAAATGTGAACTAGCAACGCTTCAGGCCACATGACTGTAAATATAATATCACAGACACCACTGCGGCTGCTTTCAGAAAATAGTTTTATTTGCTCCAAGAGTTCAAAACAACTGTCGCTGCAAATCACAGCAGAAAAACGCATGGATATTAAAAGAAGTATTATTGCATAGTGTTTATGTAATTTATGGTGATTATGTTTGCCTTTATGGGCCGATAACTGCTATCTCTCATGAAAAAGGCATATGAAAACCCAATGCAGCCAGCAAGTCTTGAAAATGCAAATCCAGCTCGAAATATAAATGACATGGAGTCACTTCAGAGGTTATCACCAACTCGTGCCATGCCTGAACAGTAAGGTGAGGCTGAAAAATAAGCAAAGGACGAGTGCTGAATAATTCCTTTGGGATAAGGCAACATTACCTTTTGTCCTTAAAGACATTTCTCGCAACAGTATTGCAGAAAGCGCCATGCAGGATTCAACAAAGACTTTAGCATGGCATGTACTAAACTGTGTAATGTGCTTTGCGTGGATGGTAAAGAAGTTCATTCGACTCTTGGTCTAGGGTGGTTATTCACAAAAGGAAAACAGGGATGATAATACTAGGACACAGTGAAGCTGTGTATAAGCCTGCACTAATCCTGCATATGGTGTCTGGTTTACCTCAGGCTAGAAAGACACTGACCAGGACTTTAACTCTCCATATGTTCAAACTAGGCCACTCTTGCTTCACAGCCTGCTATTCTTTGACATGCATCAAGAACTGGACTCACGTCGTCTCAGTGTGTCCACCAGCAGAGACTGAAGTGTCAGTCACACTTGCTGAGTGATCTGGGTGTGTTCCCTGATGGGTCAAGCTGGAGTGTGAACACAAAAGCCCACAGTGAAGGGTCAGCACCTTGCCTGATGGCTTTTGGCAACACACCACATGCCTGATGAGGTTTTCATGCAACACTGCATGGCATGGCTAATGGCTTGTAGTGGCACAATCCACCAAAATGAATTTTTACGCAAAACTGAGCACCTTTATCATGTCACCATCATGTGGAGGGACCTCATTACACTCTTGATGACCACTGAAGAAGTGTTTTTGTTTGGACAGTTGATATAGCACTGCATAACTGTCCAAAGAAAAATATAGATCAATATATAATATATCTATATATAATATATAATCTAATATATAATATATAATAAAATTGTACACATTTTGTAAAACAACAGCTCCACAGCTGCCCCTTATACTGTGTGAATATGGACCAGGGTAAATGATCTGACTAGCTTGTATCAGCACACATTCAGTCCAGGCTGAGACACTCCTTATAACTTCAGCTTGAATCGGTGGGGCTAAACTGCTGTGGGCTGAATAGGCAGCTATAGTTAATTGCATTGGTTTTCATGACATAACAATAACAGTGAATTCAAAATGGGCTGTTGTTGCAGCTTATATAGGCTTCAAATGATATTTTGTCATGATACGGGTACTTCAGTCAATGCAATGCAGCTGCTGGAGACTTAAAAAAGAGATACAATCATAGGCAAACATTCTAACACAGCCGATCAAATTACATTAGTGACAATACGGTAACACATCTTCCACAGAGTATCCACATAAATATAACATTTTTCTGCAGGTTTTCTTGCACAATTTCAATGTATTTGAGTTTGGCATGTTAGAAAAAAATAAAGTATAAAATATAAAAAAGACCACATTTTATGTTTTTTATTTTTACCAGTATATTAAACTGGTATTATTAACAAATTAACAGTATATTAAAGCAAATTATTATATTATTATACATTAAAATATATTACAGTGTGTTCACCATATAGATTGTCAACTTTCTTTTACTTAAAACTTCAACAAAAAAAAAAGCTAATATAACCTGGGATGACCAAACTTTTGTATATGGCTGTATATAAAACATAAAATACAAACTCCACCCTAAAACAAGAACTTCTAGGCCCTTAATACACTTTATTAAACTTTTAAGTTCTTTTTTTCATTATTTTTTTAGCAATTGCAATTAAATAGTCCTGAAATCTGGGGATGCTGCATCCCCCTCAGCGCCACCACGTCCTGTGCCTGTGGCAATGATATGTAATCCTTGGTAACACACTTCCTCTGGGAATTGATTTCTTTTGATTTGGGCATATGATTGTATCTACTTTGAGAATTCCTTCCTGCCTCTAAAAGCACAAGTGAGAATGGATGAGCTACTGTAAAATGTTACTGCACAGGATTGTTTTTCATAGATTACATTGCTTGTGTTACCACAGTTAAGGAAGACTGTAAGATGGATTGAAGTTCAAATAAGAAGCATTTTAGTAGAAGGTAATAAATAAACTACCATAATAAGACAGAGCAGCAACGGAAGGACAGAAGAATAATTCGAGTGTAAGTTGATCATACCATGAATATGAGCAAGGGAGTGGCATGTGAGGGAAATGAGATGGTAACTATTCTCCTATTCTCTCACCCTTTTGCCACAGACACTGCAGATCTATGAGAGAGAGAGTGAGCCTTGTTGCTAGGATACAGAGCATGGCTCTTTAAAGGGAGCGCCGAGGAAGAGAATCGGGGAGAGAGAGAGAGAGAGAGAGAGAGAGAGAGAGAGAGAGAGAGAGAGAATTTCCCAACTGCACTAATGGCTTTTCAACCTTGTATTGAAATGGAGCTGATCAATGAAAACAATTACACATATACCAGTATTTTCCCTTCATTCCTACCAGCTCAGTCTGAAAACATAAAAACGATCACAGTGAATTGGGGGGGTTGATGGTTTTTGAGATAGCACCATAAAATACTAATTACTGATAAAACCAACAGTGTGCAAAAGACCACCTATTGTTTACATTATTGTGGACCACTGCATGTTTCTGCTTAGAAGACCTGAATTTCTACTTCTTCTTCTCTTTCTTCTCTCTTTTTTTCTTTTTAGAAGAAAAAAAATCTGCATTCTTTAATTCCCAGAGTTCTCTTTCCAGGATAAGTTCTAGCAGCAGGAACAGCCACACCTGAGACGATAATGGTGACTGTGCTGAGTGCTGAACTCTCCAGCACAAAGAGGGGTTTGTTTAAAATGTTTGTGTGACAGGACGGAGGCATCATTAGCTGGTAGAGCTCGTGCAGACCGCGCTGCTTGGTTCAGAATGTGAAGACCTGCTGATGCCAACAGAAAGCAGCAATGCCTCGTCTCTCTCTCCCTGCGCTTGATGTCTCCATCAGGCAGACAATCGATAGATGTATGGCACTGGAAGGCACACTCGTTTTCCACCGAGACCCTGGCAATTCAACAACAGCTTGTTAGTAAAATCTCTCGACTCAGGGCTGCCATTTGAAAGTGCATTTTTTTTGCTTAATGTTATCTCTCCTCCAAACGCTAAGGAGTTTTATCTGATGAGCTCACCAAATTGGGGCCCTGTGTAATTACATTCTCATATTCACTTCTTACTAAATTAGCAGCTGACAGGCTGATTTTACATCCTGTGATTCAACACACATTTCCCTGCTCACAGTGGTGGTCATGAAGGATGTATTTGGCATAATATAGTCTAGTGTGTCACGAGAGGACAGAGGCTGTTTTTTCAGCTGTACTAACATGTTGTAACTTAATATTTTATAACTTCTGATGTTCAGTTCTACCTGAGAGTCAGTGTGAATTTATGACTACATGTATACATACAGTAACATGCAAAAGTTTAAGGCAGGAGTTAAATGTTTATAAATGTTTATTTGGACAGTAAGTGTTTCATTTTTAAGCCACTCCTCGAGAAAGCCCAGTGTTATTTGTAATTATCATCCAACAGTTGTTTTGGCTAATCAGTACTTCATTGTGTTAAATCAGAAGTGCTGATAATGGAATTTAATAAATCCTGGAAAAACCTGGATCCAACTCTTCAAACTAGCTCACAAGATTTTAAGTACTTTTCATGAAATAAAAAAATCTTGTTACTTTTTAATGTATTAATCATTATTTGCATTTATTCTAATGCTATATAGTGTTTTCACAAGCAAAAGTACACATATCAAGATTCTTGATAATAAAAACATTATTTCAGGTCCTAAAAATCTGATTGTAAAATGCTTGATATATGCCAGAGCCTATCCCAGCGCTCATTAAGCAGAAGGCAGGAAAAACCCTGGACAGGTCACCAGTCCATCACCAAACAGACACACACATTCACACCTAAGGTCAATTTAGTATTCCCAGTTGGTCTGACAGCATGTTTTTGGACTATGGGAGAAAACCGAAGTACCTGGAAGAAAATCACACAGGCACACAGAGAGAGCATGCTCCACACAGAAAGGACCCTGGTTGCCCAGCCAGGGCATCGAACCCAGGACCTTCTCGCAGTGAGGCAACAAAGTGCTAATGCACATTATGATGCTCACATGGAACACTAAGCATACTGTATGCTATATGTATGACCAAGAAACAGCATCCATGCATAAACAGTTTGAAATAGTACTAAACATACATAATAATCTGCTTTTCTTTAAACTTATTTTCTTAAGAACTAGAACTGGATCAATATCATGGAAGATTTTAAAGGGGTGGCTGGATTGGAGAGGGCCCCCTTTCGAAATCTGATTATCAACCTCAGATGCCACCTTCTCATTATATCTGTATTGGCGATTGGCACAAGAACTGTTGAAACTCATGCACTCCCTCTACTTTTGACTTCAAGTACTGAGTTGAATGAGCCTTTAAAGTGGATTAATAACATTGATTTTTAAATATTACTATATTTAAAAAAATGTCAAGCTATTCAAACATGTCCAGGAATTGATGTCTACCATTGATGTCCTCATCTTGGGATAACTATTCCTTTAAGAAAGTGACCTTTATCATCAGTGACTTCGCAGCCTTCATAAAACTTCATATTGACTAAACACACCTGCGTATATAAGTTCATTTTATGTAATATCTCTCACATACTAACTGAGGTGACGTTTGAGATGTCTGCCCTGTTTAATGCAATTAAAATATTTTAAGATACAGTATATAATGACATATTAAATATTTCATACAATTTAATATTAATCATTTAAAATCTTCTTTTTCTTCTTCTTCTTCTTCTTCTTCTTCTTCTTCTTCTTCTTCTTCTTCTTCTTCTTCTTTCGGCTGCTCCCTTTAGGGGTCGCCATAGCGGATCATCTGCCTCCATCTTGCCCTATCCACTGCCTCCTCTACTTTTACACCAACCATCTCCATGTCCACCTTTACTACATCCAGAAACCTTCTCTGAGGTCTACCTCTTCTCCTTCTACCCGGCAGCTCCATCTCCAACATTCTTTGCCCAATATTTCCACTATTCCTCCTCAACACATGTCCAAACCATCTCAACCTGGCCTCTCTGGCTTTATCTCCAAACTGCTCCACCTTCACTGTCCCTCTGATCTGCTCATTTGTAAATATTAATAATTTAAAATACTATATATATATATATATATATCCTGTCAATCAACACACTGCAACAATGTAATAATCTAAACAAGTAATCTTGACCAAAACACAGACACATTCACTCTAGACTGTCAAGTATAAACTTATGTATTTATTATGGGCTCACTGTAAATGAAACTATTGCCGCGGTCCAGCCTGTCATGTTCTTGTCAGTAACCATTTATATTACATTACAATTACAACAATTTCTAATACATTACAGTGGGTCAAGTAATTTTATTCCATTTTTGTTTACTGTTGCTATTGTTTGGGGAACTGTCTGATGTGGACATGGTGGAGAAACAAACTAATTTTATATAAAAAAATCCATCACTAGAAAAAAGTATTCTTATAAAAAGGATACAGTATCTCTTTGAAAATGACTCCATGTTTTCTCCAATACTGTAGAAACATAATTATTACATAAGTTACACCTTATTGCAAAATAGAAAATGTATAAGCTTGATACAGATGTTTTCTGTATGTATATAATCTCATTACAATGAGGATCATTCGAAGGAATTAAAAATCTTTAGTCATTTATTAAGCACAAGTACATTTATTAAGTACAAATTCTTTGCTTTATTATTGAAAATAAAACATTAATTTAGCATTGGCGTGTTTTAGTGTTGTATGTTGTCGGTGTAAAAGCTCTCAATGCCATGCATTACAGTGATTTAAGCATTGCAAAGGGGGTTCAAGTCATGCATTGCAGCAGTAAAATTACTGTAATGCATGGCTTCTATTACAAATGGGATCTGGGAACCATATAAAATCATTTTGCACTACGAAATCAATTTAGCAGTAATGTCAGTTTCAGACATGATTTATGATTGAATGTTGTCTTGGGTATTTATAACCAAATGTTTCTCTTTGATTGCTAAGTAAAATCTTTTTTTATTAACTGCAAATGAATAAAGCATTGAAATAATGATAGGAGCCACGTGCAGTGAGCTACAGGTAATGAACCTTAGCCATTTCATTATAATACCTCATAATCCAGCATGCTAATGTAAAGCTTCATCATTTTCATGACATCTGGAAACGTGCCCAAAATAACATAAAAATGATTACAATCATTTGTAAAAATCTAGTGCAACTCATATGTTTTTCTGCTATGTAATCAGTTTCAAGACTCAAGATCAACCACATTATTTTATCTCTCTGAATCATAGTTATAAATATGCTTTGAATTTTGATGGCAAATTATATATTTCAAAAGGGCCACTAGTCTTGCATTCAAATAAGATACTACTCTACCGAGTGTTGTGGTAATTTGAAAGACAAAATTACTAGAGCACTCAGCCATGGAGGAAAACTAGGATTACAGCCTGGAT
Source organism: Pygocentrus nattereri (assembly GCF_015220715.1). Taxonomy (NCBI): domain Eukaryota; kingdom Metazoa; phylum Chordata; class Actinopteri; order Characiformes; family Serrasalmidae; genus Pygocentrus; species Pygocentrus nattereri. Next base: position 20,500,683 of record NC_051236.1, read on the forward strand.
CTGTGCCTACATGCTTGAAGCCTTCTGATTAGTTCTTTTCAGGAAGAGGATAAAATTGGCAGCTTTCGAAAGGCCAAGTTTGATGACTTACAGTAAGAATGCATCAAAGTTGTATGCCTGGTCTGCCTCAGAGCCTTACATAACTTGACAAGCAGTCATAATAAATTATTCTCCTCAGAATTCAAATGTGCTAAAAGCTAATGTTCTGCTGAAGACCTGATTACCTCTTCATACAGGCTGCTCCTGAGTAATTTGGACAAGTGAAGCACCCCCTGAATCGTAATGCTGGATTATATTTACATCGTTAGGATTTATGCCTTAAATGAGATCTGTATGATCTTGAACATTTCACTCTACAGTCTACAACTCACTCCTGGACTATCAAAACAACTCAGAGTTCAGAACTCTCATGATTATTTTCTATAACTGTGACTATTTGGTTAATATAGCAGATAATTCCAAAACCTCTCAGTGTAAGTAAATGAAAATATTAGTAGAACACTTAACCTGCTGTCAGATGTCAGTACTTGATAAACCTACCAAAGTATGACATAAATTGTCCAGTGGTTCAGCCTTATGACATACACACACTGAGCACTTTATTAGGAACATCTACCTTCTCGATTTCTACTTTATGGCTACTTTATGACTTCTATGATCTTTCTAATAGATCTACCTTCTATTCTCAGTCCAGCAGTGACACAGGTGTTTAAAAACTCCAGCAGCACTGCTGTGTCCGATCCACTCAGACCAGCACAACACACACTAACACCCCACCACCACATCAGCATCACTGCAGTGCTGAGAATGATCCACCACCCAAATAGTACCTGCTTTATGGTGGTCCTGTGGGTGTCCTGACCACTAATGAATGGGGTAAAGGTGGAATAACAAGGTATGCATAGAAACAGATGGACTACAGTCTGTAATCATAGAACTACAAAATGCAAAAGGGTAAGTGGATCTGATTTTTTTTTTAATACTTCTAGATACAAGGTGTATCTAATAATGTGCTCAATGAGTGTATAATACATAGCTAACAACTATTCCTTGTATTATACTCAGTTTTGAAGATTATATAATTCTATGAAACAGCAGGCCATATTTTTTTCATATATCCATTTTTACCTAGATTTCTTTTAATTTACACATTTCCTCTCAGACATATAATCCAACGTAGTGTTTAAACTCTGTTCTGATTCACAAGTTATATTTAGCTCCATTTGAATGTATAAAAGACAGAATACATTGCTTTATTACATTTGCAGTCCTGAGCTGGTGATAATACTCAGCATTATTGCCCTAATTTGCTGCATTAGTGTGGCGTACACAGCTAGCCTACAACACTGCAGTTACTGGGAACAACTGCACTAAAAAAATATTTATTGGGCCTCTAATATATGTACTAACACAATTGTACTCCTATTTTCCATAGAAAGATCCTGTTTCTTAACATAGCTCATCAGTCAGTTTCCAACTGATATCGCAGTGAGTAGTATTTTAAGTGGAACTGACAAACTGTGATTAGTTTTCTAAATAACTCCGTAAAGGATGCTTTGAGAATGAATCTGGACAGCTGTGTCTGAAGTGCTCATTCTCATTTTATCCTTCACTTTGTGATGGGAGAGACAAAAGTGGGAAGAGTTTTTACTTACAGCTTTATATGAGGAGAATTAAATACTTGAACTGGGTGCAGCAAGCGTTATGTAAAAGTAAGACTTGAGTTAAAAAAAAAGGAATAGGAACTTCAACTAGACACTTATCTCCTCCAGACAGACACCATGGCTTGCACTATAAAACTGCTACTTCAGGCATTTCTCAGATAAATTTGTATGTCACTGGAAAAGCACAAGGAAGATTTCACCTCAGATTTTAGAAGCATATACCCATAAACAGGGCTTTCAGACTGAGGTCCAAACCACAATGCAGGTTTGAGCTCACTATCAATGAAGTTGATACTCAGGTTGCTGCCCAACAATTCTCAAGCAACTGCTGGAATTCACAGACATGACCAAATGCTGTGAATGTACAAAGCATCATTATTTTTTATCCTCTGTTATAAACCCAAAGAGGTATATTACCTTATTCAAAAGTGTGATAACTATAGTAGGGGTCCAAGTCCCTCAGTGGGAACTGACCCCACAACTTTTTACTTATCAGTGACACTGTATTGATGTCTGCATTGTTTATTGTCACCTGTATTGAACAAGAAGCATGTAAGAATTGGATGCCCAAAAACTTCACAAAATCAGATAAAAATAATTTCTTCAACAATCTGAACAAATAATCAAAAGTACACTCTAAAAATTGCTGGGTGGTTTCTCGCTTCCATCACCTCCCTCTTCTTTGAAGAGCCAGCTGGAGATTAGCTGAAGAAAGTAAGTTTCTAAAATTGAGTTTTGCCATTAAATCAGGATACAGTTAAACATAAGTTAGTTAAATTTATTTCTGCTTAGGTTAGAAATGCAAAAAAACTGAGAAACAGGAATTGGAGTGGAAAGTTAAAGCAGCGCTATATAATATTTTTGTTAAAACTGGAAGAAGTAGCATTACTGAGTATGGAGAAAAAAGTAAACACTAAAATATGGTATTGTGTGTGCTGCTGTGAGTTGCCCTGTAAAGCCGGAAATGATCATTTAAAAGGCAGAGGTACAGGTTTGTTGGAAGTTTTTATGTATTAATGTCTCACACAGGCTCAAAGGTCTGACTCGATGTTTAGGTCTCAAATGCAAAATCAACCTTGTACAGATGAAAATATGATTCACTCACATAATCAGAAGACACGTCCTTTGCAAGTTTTGTCTGAGCTCTCTTTGAATATTCATTCAGCACACTCGCAAAAGTCCGAGTCATTCGCTTGAGGGGGTTCGAAGCACAACTGACATTACAAAATATTCTTCGGCACTTCGCATGCAATCTCCACATCCGCAAATCCTACAGTGTTTAAGTTAACTAACAAGCTAACGTTAGGGTCATATGTAACTCATTAATAGATGTTTTCTTTTGTTCTATTCAGCTTCTTAAAATATACAAATTTGCATAAGTCACATGTATCATGTTCCAAACTACAAATGTTTAAAAGGAATTGGTGGAAGCACCAATGATGAGAGGCCTACATACACCAATGTAAACACACAAACGTGAGCATGCACTTACTGTTGGATATTTTATTGTGATGTCTAATGCTTTATAAATGAATATTAAAACACTAAAACAAATAATATGATTAACAGGAATAATAAACAATGATTACATTATATTGTCTGTTACACTGGCAGTTTTTTTTCATTTGAAATTCTTAGTCTGACCTGCATGTTGTAGTGCATGTTTAGTAAAGTAGCTCAGTAATGATATAATTAAAATAAGCAGAGAGAGCAAGCACTATTAATGACTGTTGTGGCATAGTCAACAAATGATCTTATAGCAAATACATGTTGAAAACACACAGAATAATTGCCTGTAATGAAAACAAACAACAAACTGTTTTAGCCTTACTTAAATATTCCCACTCAGTCCAGTCTGCTTCTCCACCAGAGTGTGGTAGAGTTCACTTGTTACAACCATTAACATCACTAAAACAGGTTTATTATGAGCTATAGTCTATTGTGTGATCACCTTTACCAGGAGCAAATCGCTTTTTCCAGATTAAAACACTGCAGAACCTTTCTAACGGAACAATAAATAAACATAGCTTGCCGTTTTCTCTTGGCCAAACCGTCTTTTATAATGTCCCATTTCTTAAACTGTCACTCTCAGTCTACAACACTCCTGAAGAAGATGGCTAATGTTAACGTGCCATATTGGCTATGGGAGCTAACTAGATGGCTAGCTGATGTTGACAATGTACACAGTGAACTAAAAATCCCCTTCTTATTTTCCTGCACTTTGTTTTTGAGCTTTGCTCTCATATATTTTACTGTAAGTACTTGGTAAATGTTTCAGCTGCCTATCAGCATCAGAGCAGATGTTCTGAATATATCTAGCCAATCAACAGTTACAGATGTGAACAACATGTGAATAACAATAATCATTGGTGCAGAAGTGAGTAAATGTCATTAAATTTAAAAATAAATGAATAAATAAATAAAAAGCAAACAGCAATCAGAGGCCCTGAATTACATGTGGTACCTGGTCCCAAGTAAGCCCGTGCATTAAACTGTTCCTGGTTTCACTGCACTGGCAGACAATAATCACATAATGTTATACAAATAAAAGATAGTAAAGTTAGCTGTTAAGATAGCTTCTAGGCTAAGCACTGCTGCACACTGCCATCAGCTATGGCTCTGAGGTCTTTTATTCAAGTGGTCACATCATTTTAGCTTGCTATGACAATTGCAATTTAGCTTGTGAGAGACTTGATTCTCAAAAATATGTTGATAATGTCAATTGCACAGGGTATGTATTACATCTTGCATTACTACATTACTGCCTTGAATTTGCACCAGTGTTTATTACACATTTTTAAATGAGTAAACACTGCAAGAGAGAGAGGAGGACAATGGGGGGAGAGATAGTGGATCAGGAAGTGTAGAGAATTAGTAAGGTGGAAGTGAGGGCAGCTTTAAAAAGGATGAAGCATGAAAAGGCAGTTGGTCCAGATGACATTCCTGTGGAGGTATGGAGATGTTTAGGAGAGAAGGCAGTGGACTTTTTAACCAGGTTGTTTAACAAAATCCCGGAGAGTGAGAGGATGCCTGATGAGTGGAGAAGCAGTGTATTGGTCCCCATTTTTAAGAACAAGGGTGATGTGCAGAGCTGCAGTAACTACAGAGGTATAAAGTTGATGAGCCACACCATGAAGGTATGGGAAAGAGTTGTTGAAGCAAGGCTAAGACTAGAGGTTCAGATCAGTGAGCAGCAGTTTGGTTTCATGCCCAGAAAGAGTACCACAGATACAATTTTTGTGTTGAGAGTGTTGGTAGAGAAGTACAGAGCTACATTGTGTCTTTGTGGATCTAGAGAAGGCATATGATAGGGTGCCAAGAGAGGAACTGTGGTACTGTATGAGGAAGTCAGGTGTAGCTGAAAAGTATGTTAGGGTGGTGCAGGACATGTATGAGGATAGTGAGACAGTGGTGAGGTGTGCAGTTGGAGTGACAAATGGTTTCAAGGTGAAGGTGGGGTTACATCAGAGATTCTTGTTTTTCACCCTTCTTGTTTGCAATGGTGATTGAAAGGTGGACAGATGAGGTCAGGCAGGAAGCTCCATGGACCATGATGTTTACAGATGACATTGTAATCTGTGGTGAGAGTAGAGAGCAGGTGGAAGAGAATCTGGAGAGGTGGAGGTTTGCACTGGAGAGGAGAGGAATGAAGGTCAGTAGAGACAAGACGGAATACATGTGTGGGAATGAGAGGGAGGCAGGTGGAAAGGTGAAGATACAAGGAGTAGAGGTCGTAAAGGTGGATGACTTCAAATATCTTGGCTCAACCATCCAGAGCAATGGACAGTGTAGAAAAGAGGTGAAGAAGGGGGTGCAGGCAGGATGGAGTGGGTGGAGACGGGTGTCAGGGCTGATATGTGACAGAAGGATAGCAGCAAGAGTGAAAGGGAAGGTTTACAAGACAGTAGTGCGTCCTGCTATGATGTATGGTTTGGAGACTGTGGCTCTGTCTAAAAGACAGGAGGCTGAGCTGGAGGTGGCGGAGATGAAGATGCTGATTTTCATTGGGAGTGACAAGGATGGACAAGATTAGAAATGAGCAGATCAGAGGGACAGTGAAGGTGGAGCAGTTTGGAGATAAAGCCAGAGAGGCCAGGTTGAGATGGTTTGGACATGTGTTGAGGAGGAATAGTGGATATATTGGGCAAAGAATGTTGGAGATGGAGCTGCCGGGTAGAAGGAGAAGAGGTAGACCTCAGAGAAGGTTTATGGATGTAGTGAAGGTGGACATGGAGGTGGTTGGTGTAAAAGTAGAGGAGGCAGTAGATAGGGCAAGATGGAGGCAGATGATCCACTGTGGCGACCCCTAAAGGGAGCAGCCAGAAGAAGAAGAAACACTGCTCATTTCTGCTTATAAGGTGAAATACAGCTGGTTGCTTTCAGTTAACTGCTATGTTTTAAATTATGTATGCATGTAGCATTAATTAACGTGCAGAGCGTGATCAATACTTTCACCTTTTTCCACGTGTAGCTCTTTCACTAGTGCAGTACAAAAGACTAAGAGAGGGTTGCACACTAAATAATCATGTTGCATCACTTATTACAAATTGCATGTCAGTTTTGCATGAAAAGACATCCATCTTGGCAAAAGTGATGTTTGTGTGATCCAACTGGACATTTTCCAGGGCTGGGCTCTGCAGAGCTGACACAGATTGTTTAAAAAAGAATACATAGACCATCATTCTTGGTGCTTGTCTTCATTTACTCAACTGTCTTTTCACGTTTAATACGAGGCCGTAATGTGACAGGGGGTATTGTGATGAGTTGTGCAGGTTTCCAGCCCAAGAGGCCATGATTCACAGTGATTTAATTGGAATAATGTATGAAATGAGTCACTCTTGCAGCCAGGAACGTTAACTCCCAGCTCCAGCAGCCTCGACAGAGATCAATGCACCTAACCTCAATTCAAGAAAACATCCTTTAATGGACACCCTGGGGACCTGTGCCGAGCCTCTTCTCTCCACTTATTTATTTATTTTAATTTGTCCAACTGTAGTGCACACTTTTTAATTATCCACCAGAGACAGAAAGGCCTGTGTCATAATGTAATTTTTTATCCTGTCAGACTAAACAATACCATTCCATCACCTTAAACCAATCCGTAACATATGTGGGTTTATTTTCTCAGTGACGACTGATGGTGCAGACTAGAAAACACTAGAAATTGTCTGGCTTGTAGTTCCAGGAAAGAAAAGTTTGAAGTTATCAGCACAGCTGCACAGGTTTATAGCAGGAGCCTATTGGCTAAAATTAATGAGGTGTTAGGATGATGACATGAAATAATATAGATTTACTACAACAAATGACATTGTTTTAATCCCTCTGAGGCGGGAGAGAGGTGAGGCAGAAAATTGCTAAAACGTGTTACTCTCCCTTTGTTTTAGCCATTATTTTCTATATGGAAATGAAAATGACTTAACTCTTTGTTCCATATACAGAGTTCATCATCCTCAGACTAAACTCCCAGACTGAGCAGCTATTATCTTAAACTATGCTATATGTTTTGCAAAGAGCTGAAACTTGGTAATAATTGGGGGATGGGGGTGGGGGTGTATGTCACGAGGCAATAGTCAACATACATAAAATTAATTAAACGCCTACAATTACAGTTATTATACTGTCATGATATCAAATGTTGTATATGTCAATATGAAAAACAAACAAACAAAAATGGATAATAATGCATTGCATGTTGCTATAAATGCTGTAGATAAATACCTCAAGTAGGTTGATGTGATAATTATTTAGCACAGAAATGATTATTAATAACCCACATGCATTTAATGTGTGAATAAACACATGGTTTTTGCATAATTTACATTATTTTTCACATTGTTATGTTATGTGAAAAAAACAATCATATGAAAATGTTTTCACATGTCTTGCTTTTTCGTTCCCCACATTATTCATATGTGTTTACTGGTAAACATAAGTAATTTTACAGACGTCTTATATGAACTCATATGTGACTTTTCTATAAGAAAACAGTTCTAAACTCCTATAAAGCACCTGAAAGAGTTCTTCTTTTGTTACAAGCTTGACACCATAACAACTGAAGAAACTTGCCATATAAAACCCTTTTCAAAAAGGTCCTATATAGAACCATATACAACACATTCTCCATCAGTCAGAAAAACATTTCACCATGCAAAGAACCATTTCAGCATGCAGATGGTTCTTTTAGTGTTCATTGTTCTATATAGTACCATTCTCCTTACTAAAGAACCCTTGACAAAGCATTTCTTAAGAAAGTAAATACATATTGAAAATGACTGCATTTATAACATAGAGGCATGGCAGGTTAGTGCTTCTTTCTTTTTGTCATTACTGACTATGACTAAACGAAACATCTATCTATTTTGGGTTTAATTGGAGCTTTAAAATGTGTGGGAATAATTACAAATATCTAACAACTCTTTCACAGCTCAGCCATTCTGAACAATTTAAAAAGTCTATAAACTTAATATAAGTAAATGACAAAAAGACATTCTCATATAAAATAATTGGAGTGTCTGTTTCAGAGAGTAGACTTTTTCTGAGATGCTAATGCTCTATATGTGGATGCGTTTTAGTTTTTTGATGTTGATACAAATGAAAGGTGATTAAGCTAGCTGCTTGGCTAAGTGCTGGTTCACACTACCAGAAACATTTTTTTGCCAAATAACTGAATAACTGTACAGTGTGTGTGTGTGTCACACATATCCAATCCAACAGCCAACCAGTTTTAGCTTGTAGTGATTGCACAATATCACTGATGTGGGAGATGAAATTGATATGAAATATGAAAATTCTCAAAAATGTACTTGTTTTTCAACAATAATTGTCGAAAGGAGTGGGAGGAGTCCCTTACAACTCCTGCTGGTTTTGTGCCAGTGTGTTTAATAGGAAACCTAATCAGACTACCTGTATAAAAAAACATATTTCTCAAACAATTTAAATGTATTTATTATGTTTTGTGCATGCTGTGTTTCAAATGGGTTTAGTGCACATGTATGCTGTACTCCAGTTGTTTGGTATGTGGTCAGTTTTGACAACACACAGGTAATTAAAAGTAAAAGACAGTAATTGGCCAGGGTGAATCATGTTAGATTTGTGTTTTGCTCTCACTGGCTGTTCCGAGTACTGAGGCGTGGCTTTACGATAAGCAGCAGCATGGCATATCTTCACAGCAAGCATCGATTATTCATCTGGGAATAGCATTATTTTTCTCTGTCTTCTTCTTATTACCACATAGAATTTTCTTTCACATTGATATTGTAATGAGTGTCTTCAGTGCAGGCAACGTTCTCCTGCCTCTTTTCTCACCCGTGTAGGAGTTTCCACAGCTTTGTGTCACCCGTTATGAAAGGATTTTAAAAGATTTATGCCCTCTGAATCTTCAAACAGCACTACAGCACATCCACAAATGGTAGCATGAAATAATGGACTGGACCATGTGTGTTAGCACAGTTTGGGACTGAAAGTTGATAGTGCTTTTGGACTGGATTTGATTAATTAAATAATGCAATAACGCAAGAAATAATGGCCTACCACTACGCATGCCACACATTCTCACCAATTAGACACTATAAGGCAGTGTAACCCTGGCGCATATGCTGTTCCTCAAAGAACATTCATAACACAATATCATTCAGAGCTACATTTCATGCCCATAATTGCCATTCTGATTTACCACAGACTTATGCCTGCTTCCGCCCCCATAATGTGCACCTCTATAAGGACACTAGCATGTCACACTCCTCGCCAGTCGACACAAACCACTGACAGGCCACATGATCAAAAACCAGAGCTGTCACCACCTCACATTCTCCCTTTAATGCTGCTGGGGAGAGCAAGGGCACAGTGAGATACCTTGGAAGTAGAACTGTGTTCTTTATCGTGGTTAGACACCACCATTAAAGCACCCCCTACAGGGGAGGACAGATTTGATGGACACTAAGGCGGTGCACAAAGGGGCTCCACATCCCACCCTTAATGAACGGTTTCATACATCCCACGTTCATTAACATACCTTGTTCCTTCACCATCACAAGAGCACTGAGGTGCTTGTTGTACTGTGCAGTGAGATGATGCAGTGAGTTCCTAGGGGGTACTTTAGACCACCGCTTTAGACAAGAGCTTCTTGATTGAAGTTAAACTCCACGTCTTCACTCCGCTCCTCATTTGTATTGCAAGCTAGGTATGGAAGCAGGAGAAATTACCATTCAGAGGTATAAATTATATTGTCAGGCAGCAGGCTCGGAGAGATTCGACAGGTCATCTTACCCTGGAGTGAGTAGAGGAGAGAAACAGATTAGCCTCTTATTATGGGAAAGCATTGCGACAGAGCTGGATCATGGGCCAAGAGCCTTGATTATCCTTCTATCATGTCAAAATCATTAGCTGGACCTTCATGTCTGTGCCTCAGTTATTCCAGCCATGAACAACAGAGAGCAAAAAGAGGGGGTTAGTAAACAATTGTTTATACGTGCCAAGTGAAGAGATTTTCAATAACACACCCCTTACCCTTGCATTAAGGCATTTCATTATGTGTCATTATGTGTTGTTTGTAAAGATAAACTCGGCCCCAGAGAAGAATTGAGCACGAACGATGACTTCAAAGTGTCTCCGCGCCTGAGTCGTGAGCTGAATGAGTCATTTGATGCAGTAAATTAGCATTTCAGTCAATGGTGTTTACCCAGCACTGTTTCAGAGAGCACTGAGGATTTCCCACAGTGACTGTGTTTCGAACATTGCGTAACCTCAGACACTTCACTGGAACCCCAGGATCCAACATGACACTCATGCTTCGTGAATTTAAACGATTAAAGAAAAGAAAGTTAATTAGATGGATTCTCCTGATCATAAGTCCCACATTTGGAACGTCATGTAAACAAGGATTGTATGATTCTTTTGCCTAAACCGACTGCCTGTCATTTGTATTTCCCAAGGTCTGATGTATTAATAGTATTATTCATTCATGCTGAATGGAATCTTCACTCTTTTCACAGTGCTCCATCCACTGGCTCCCCTATTAAAACACATTAACTACCAATTATGCACTAATTAAAACAGATCAGTGCATGGGGCCTATGCACGGAGCAAATTAGTACATTCTTCTGGTTGGGTTGCCTTAGAGATCATTGGAAATGTATTCAAATATCACTGAAGAAGGTATGGTTGCCTCTTGAGAATACTTAGCCTTTGATGGATAATTGATCAAAATAATAATATTTGGTCAGCATTATTCCAAGAGAATTTAGAAGGTGAAATGAGAGTGAAGACAAAACCTTTCTTCCACAGTGTCCTCTATTAGTCATGTCCATTGCTTAGTATTCAAATCTATCAAAATGTATCTGACATTGCTGCATATATTTTTTACAGTAGTTTTTATAGTAGACATTTTTTTCAAAGGTCTAAGGCAATGATTAATTTTAATGAAGTACACATTACCTAAACTAGGTTTAGTATGGTATCTCCTTGAGGAGAGGTTTGGAAATGGTTAAACAAACTAACACATTCTTGACCATTTACATAAACCATTTATAAGCTATGCCACATCATTAGCATTATGTCACTGGCATGCACAGTGAGCTACAAAGTCAGTTGTCATAACATACATCTAATTTCTTTCAGAAAGTGTCCTGACACAACACGATATCAGAAAAAAAAAAACCTTAGAATCGAGCTTAAGAATCAATAAGCTTAAACAGCCTTATAAACACTACCTTACAGTAAAGTGTTACCTTCATTTGTTTACTTGTATTCATTTTAATGTTAGTGTTTTAGAATAAATACATGTTTATTGCCAAGAAAAATGGCTTTACATTTTTTTCTCTGATGCCTAAGACTTTTGCACAATAGTACATGTGGCACCATGTTTGTTTTACTCCTTAAATCACATTGCCACTTGGACTGGTACAGATACACCTATTTAAAAGTGGTGAAGATTTGTACTTAGCAATACCTTTACGAATTCCCATACTGAAACTAGGGCTATGTCTGAAACCATGCAGTATATTGCGCACTAATATAGTGCACAAATGAATCATTTTGTAGAGGTGTTTGAAAACGTAGTGAAGAATATCAACAATACACTGTAATAGAAAACATACAAACAATGTGCCCTCCCTGACATGGAATAACCATAATGTATTGCTGTTTGATTTGAAGCTGACATTTTTCAGATGTTTGTGATGGAATGTGACTACTCTTACAGAGTGACAAACAAAGCCATATGATACACCGATCAGGCATAACATTAAGACCACCTCCTTGTTTCTACGTTCATTGTCCAATTTATCATTTCCACTTACTATATAGGTACAGTTACAGACTGTAGTCCATCTGTTTCTCTGATACTTTGTTAGCCCCCTTTTACCCTGTTCTTCAGTGGTCAGGACGCTCATGGACCCTCACAGAGCAGGTACTATTTGGGTGGTGGATCATTCTCAGCACTGCAGTAACACTGACATGGTGGTGGTGTTAGTGTTTGTGTTGCGCTGGTATGAGTGGATCAGACACAGCAGTGTTGCTGGAGTTTTTAAACACCTCAGTGTCACTTCTGGACTGAGAATAGTCCACCAACCAAAAATATCCAACAGCATCCTGTGAGCAGCGTCCTGTGACCACTCTTATTAGTGAAACTCTTATTAGTCCTAAAGTAATTCACTCCAGAAGTCACTTGACACCACCTAGAACCTATGAAAATAAAATGTGACTTGAATTAAAATGCTTGATCTATACTCAGTAGTTTGCATAACAATCAACACTCTGTATTAATTGTGTGTAGATGAGCTATTGTCTCTGACTTTACATCTACAAGGTGGACTGACAAGGTAGAAGTGTCTAATAGAGTGGACAGTGAGTGGACACAGCGTTTAAAAACTCCAGCAGCACTGCTGTGTCTGATCCACTCGTACCAGTGCAACACACACTAACACACCACCACCACATCAGTGATACTGCAGTGCTGAGAATGATGCACCACCCAAAGAGGACGTGTTCTGGAAGGGTCCATTGGGGTCCTGACCACTGAAGAAAAGGGTCAGTGTACATTATAATACATTAGTTTTCAAAATTGTCTACTTCAATCATGATTTCTATTGATCTATAATGGTCACTCTATAGTGCAGTAACATATTTTATGGAACACATTTTGGGAGTTTATTAAGGTCTTATTCTTTGTTTTTTTTCACTATTAAGATTTTCATTATCTGCAAATTATTGAGCATGAATATTCATCTAAATTCAAATAATAATAGTGTATAGATGGCAGCTTTTGATACCTGTAATTTCTAGATAGTCAATACTACTACTGTTTATTGCTGCTTTAGAGCTAATAAGAGTTTATTAAGTCACTAATACTTCAAAGCATCAGTAAACAGAGGCTAAATGCGTTTAACAAGATTTCAGTTTGTGTCATATATTCTAAAGTAAAGACCACAAATACAACTCTTGAATGTAAAAGATCTCAGTCCTTTTTTACAATCAAACTATCATTAATTGGTCTTGAATCATGATGCAAATAACAATAACTGCTTTTTAACCTGTATTTAATTTTGGCTAAAGCTCCACTTTAGAATATGAAATACATTATGCATGTATTAATATTAGTAACTTAGGAAACTCTCATTAGTCCTAAAGTAATTCACTCCAGAAGTCCTTTGACACCACCTAGACCCTATGAGAATAAAATGTGACTTGAATTAAAATGCTTGATCTATACTCAGTAGTTTGCATAACAATCAACACTCTGTATTAATTGTGTGTTATTACTACTAATACTGCAATTAAAAGTAATTTTCACATAACAGACCTCCAATTATGTACCAAAACAGGTAATAATTAATAAGGCATAGTGAATAAGCCATTTAGAAGTATCTAATTTAGGCTCCTGACTTTCCAGTGTAGGGAACAGTGACATGGGGATCATTTCCAACCCAAACAAGTGTGTGTTTTCAGACAGCATTTCAATACAGCAGGCTCCAAAAATAGTTCCCCACATGGTGAATAGTACAAGTTTAGGAAGGCAAACATCTTCTTTTAAACAGGCTTGATTTAAATCTTTACTAAATGAATGTTAGGTTGTGTATTTGCCAAAAGAAAAAAAAATATTGCATCACTCTAAATCAGAGGCATTCCGAAAAATGGCAGTGTTCTGATTGCAGATACAGCGCTGACATTCTTAAGAGCAGTTTTCAGAGCGAGAACCTGCTCATTATCGCTGCTCCATCTTAAAAAACACAGATTAGAGATAAAATGGTCCCAGCCTGTAAACAGAGATCAGAGTTCAGATGGTGTGGTTAGTAATTCAGCATAGCTAATCTTCCCCTGTAAGAACCTTTTTAAACAGTTACGCATAAACACTTCACAACCCTCTCCTCTCTGCATGCTCCTATAATTTACAAGGTAAAAGCATTCCCACACTGCAGCATGAAGGAAAGCTTCCCTACAAGCTTGGAATGAAATCTTCTGCTAAAATGTGAGCTAATCAGGTATTAATGTATGTAAATGTCAAGTGAAAAATAGCCCTACCTTAAAATGTGTTCGTTTCCCAATAACAGGAACAGGTCTCATTATATTACCTGTGCAAATGTCAAGTCCTGCGATGGCAAGGGAGCGCAGCTGTGAAAGATGGGAGAAAGGACAGAAGTCAGGCAGAAACACTGCAACGGTGAAGGCACTGCTTGTTTTGTGATGGTGTGTGTGCCTCCAGGGGCTTTGGTCTTGGTTAGTCGCATTTATGCGATCGGGGTGGCGGCAGAAGTGAAGGTTTCGACTCCAAAAATAATACGGCTGGTCAAGAAAGGCCACGGCGTTAATGCCAGCTCTACTTGAAATATGACTCTGTTTATCCAAGCTCCTTTGCATTTTAAAGAGAGGGTTGCTTTTGGGCAGGTTGCAATCTGGTTAAGTTCAGAGGAATAAAATAGTTCAGGTGTTCTGCCAACTCGTTTATATATTCAGCACAGCAGATGAGGTGAGGTTTGAAAATCATACATCATGAAGGTGTATTTAAACAGGAGCACATGCCAGACATTCCAAAATGTTTGATAGCATTTCAGACATACATAGAGGATCTAAGATTAGATTATACGTGAGATTCACACGTGAATAAAAAACTGGTTGAAATTCTCTCGAGTTGCACTGGATCAGAGCAGAAATCTATTCTAAGTCAACCTTTCATTGTATACGCTCTTGTAAAAATAAAGGGGCCAAATGGGTTCTTTGAAGTGCTGCCAGATGGGAACCACTTTTGGTTCCCTGAAGAACCTTTCGATGTGTTTTAAAGGAATACTCCAGCATTTTCAGTCTAACCTCATATGTATCATATGGTCACTTACTACAGGCAATGTCCATGGCTTCTTTTGTAAGAATATTTTGAGTTAATGTTTTTTGTTTTTTTTTAAGTATAGGAAAAGCTGTTTAATTTATTGTCTGGTAAACATCTGCATAGTACAGATGCAGCATATAGAACATAAGGAGTTTTTCCATGGTTCTTCAATAAAGGTAGTGGTTATATAAAGAACCATGACAACCCAAGGAACAATTTGAATGTTTATATGTTCTTTTAGGCCAAAATAAATGCAACAAAAGCACTTCTGAAATAATGCCACTTAAGAAACACTTCACTAAAGAACCTTTCAATGGACAGTTTCAAAGGAATGGCCTCAAAGTTCAGCCTAGCCTCATCTTCACAGTATGGTCACATACTAGAGCCAATGTCCATTGGCTACAATTATAATCCATGTTTTGAGTGTATGGATTTTCTGTTCTTTTCTAAATAGCAGAAAAACTGCCAGTGGTAAGGGCCTGCATAGTACGGTTGCAGCAGATAGAGATTAGGTTAAAAAAACGCTGTAGTAGGTCTTCAATGGTGATGTATATATATATATATATATATATATATATATATGTGAAGGTATTAATTATACATAAAACTCTGACAAAGAACCAGTTGAATGCTTAAATCAGGGGATCCCAATCCCACTCTGGGTGACCCCACTCTATACTCATTTTTGTGCTTTGTCTCATCAAGCACACCTGATTCATGAACTAATTAACAAGTGGCTTGTTGGCTGGATCAGGTGTGTGGAGTAAGGCAAACACAAAAATGTGCAGATCATGCGGTCACCAGGACTTGGATTGGGGATAAATGGTTTTTGTTCTGAAAATTGTTCTTTTTGTGCCAAAATTAAGGTAACAAAAGGCTAGTTTGGAGTGATGCCATATAAGAACTTATTCTGTTTCTCAAGTTACTTTCTGTCTGTAGAACAGGAGTGTATTTAAATTAAAAGTGCTTCTTATAACTGTACATCCAAGTCAAGAACTAATGAGGAACCTTTATTTTTAACAGTTGCCTCCACACAATTATAATGGACAGTTACTGGATATACATCTTTTATAGAACCAGTTAAAAATGGCTCTATACAGCAGAAAAAGGGCAAGCCATAGAACTTTTTGGGTACTGTTTGGCACATTTCTTGCAGGGGTCTCTTTTTCAGACATCATTCTTTAGGAAACCAAAAGTGGTTCTGCTCTAGCATGGCTCAAGAACTATTACGAGATATTTTTAAAGGTTCTTTACATAACCATATACACTATATTTCCAAAATCTTTCACTCACCCATCCAAATCATTGAATTCAGGTGTTCAAATCACTTCCATGGCCACAGGTGTATAAAACCAAGCACCTAGGCCTGCAGACTGCTTCTACAGACATTTGTGAAAGAATGGGTCGCTCTCAGGAACCCAGTGAATTTCAGCATGGTACTGTGATAGAATGCCACCTGCGCAACAAATCCAGTCGTGCAACTAAGTGCTAGGCTACGTAAAATGACAGGGAAGGATGAGCGGATCCTGAGGAGCATAGTGCGCGGAGGTCACCAATTTTCTGCAGGATCAATTGCTACAGACCTCCAAACTTCATGTGGCCTTCAGATTTGCTCAAGAACAGAGCGTAAAGGGCTTCATGGAAAGGGTTTCCATGGCCAAGTAGCTGCATTTAAGCCTTACATGCTTGGATGCAGTCAAATGCAGTGGTGTAAAGCGCCGTAACTGGATTCTAGATCAGTGGAGATGTGTTCTCTGGAGTGACGAATTACGCTTCTCTGTATGGCAATCCAATGGATGAGTCTGGGTTTGCTGGTTGCCAGAAGAAAGGTTCTTGTCTGACTGCATTGTGTCAAGTGTAAAGTTTGGTGGAGGGGCGATCATGGTGTGGGGTTGTTTTTCAGGAGATGGGCTTGGCCCCTTAGTTCCAGGAACTAAAGAAACACTTAATGCTTCAGCAGACCAAGGGATTTTGGACAATTTCATGCTTACAACTTTATGGAATCTGTTTGGGGATGGCCCCCAACAGCAAGTTCCAACATGAATACGCACCAGTGCACAAAGCAATGTCCATAAAGACATGGAGTAAGTTTGGTGTGGAAGAACTTGACTGGGCTGCACAGAGTCCTGACTTCAACTTGATAGAACACCTTTCGGATGAATTAGAGTAGAGACTGCGAGCAAGTCCTTCTCGTGCAACATCAACATCACGCATTCAAACAAATAGAAGCATTTCATACCACTGTGTAACTAAATATGACATTCCAAATATAAACATTGTGTTTACTGAATAAACACTGAATAACCCATTTTTCAGAGTGTAGGATACCTTTGTGTCAAAAAAGTTCCTCTATCTTTAACAATATTTATCCGTACACCCTAAAAACAGGTTATTTAGTAAAGGGGAATGTTATATTTGGATCTGTGTCATTCCAAAGAACCATGTGAATGCTTAAATAGTTCTATGCAAGGTTAAACCATTCTCTTCTGTTTGATGGAGGCTCTCTTGGAGAGAGGTTCTTTGAAGAGTCTTTAAAAAAGGGTTCCACTACTATTACAAGTCAGAGGACTCTTTTTGTTAAGAGTGTACTTTTGACCCACATACACTGGTCAGTTGAACTGATTCAAATGTGTACATAATCTTCACATGAACACAGTTGTCTGTAAAGGTTTAAACACCCCCAGTAAATGGCATATTTTGTTGATTTTCTAAGTACCAACATGCACACATACCCCTTTAAAACAGCACTGTTGTCCAAATTGTTGTGGGTAAATTTTATTTGCTGGGTTTAACATTTTGTGGAAAAAATCTTAAAAAAAATAATGTGCCATAACTTTTGCACAGGCCACATTTTATGTTTTATTTTCTAAATATGTTAAATTCAGCAAATGAACAGTAATTATGTGTTAAAATATAGAGGAGTGTGCTCTTAGTAAAGGATGTGTATTTCTTATTACTTAGAAAATCCACATGTAATTTGACCATGGGTGCCCAAACTGTACACGACTGTAGTATCTACTACATAAACACAATACTTCTCAAAGCAAAGGGACAAAACTGTGCTGATGTGATGTATTTTACACATGTTGATGCACATACACACAGAATCAAGTATGTTCAAAATATCACTCTGAGTGGACTTTACTCACCCCATCAAAAAAAGAAAGAAAGAAAAAAAAAAGTCCCAGCAGTCAGATGACTTCAGTGTCTTCCCACCTCAATCTGATATTCCACTCTAATATTAAAGGCCATACTGATATTACCGTTATCCTTTGGGGCAGCTTTTCACTCTTGCCTGTTCCATATATATTAGAACTCTTGGCAATGCAAGTCTTTTAAAGTATACCATTAGTTTGGATCTCAGTGAGCACCACTCGCAGTGCTGCTGAGGGAAACCCTTGGATGGCACTCTTTCTTGAGGACCTGTCTGGTGGGTCAAATGCATTACTCTTCAGAACGACGAGACAGTCTGCTCGCAAATTGATTTGGATTTGCCTTTACTCTGCTGTGGTCACATTAATATTTCCTGCAGTGAGTGTTTCCCCAGCAATGTAAATACCAAACGTCTATCTGAAAGAGATGACCTTGGGAAATATTTGTGGCAATGGGAGAACGCTGGACGTGTACGGACGTGTTTCAGATCGCTATCGGCCACTGCAAACCAAGATTAAATGGAACAAAATGATAACAGTATCGAACTGACCACAGATCAATGGCTGACAGGCCACTGCTAAATCTCTGCCCGAGTCCCCTCTTCATACCATATCATACACACATACACACTGGCTCTTTGTAGAGGAGAGAAGTGCGGACTGTTTCCTCCAGCATGATGCAATTCTTCAGAGGAGAATGTTAATCGCTCTCTTTCTCATCTGTCACAATGATGGATCTTATTGTTTTACTACTTTAAGCCTTTATCTTTCATTAAAGTGTGACATTTATTTCTCAGTGTTTTCCTGCATACAGATGCCCTAAGTCAACAGCGAGAAAAATAAAACCACTGAAACGGATGACTTCCCAATCAACACCGAGCCACAGTGGCAAGGAGAGATGTAGTCATTTTGAGAATTCCCTCAAGACATTCCTGAAATAAATTACCAAGAATGATTTCTGTGTCACTGATGGAGTGGATGAGGGATCCCCCCGAAGGCATGATACAATAATTCTGCTGCAAAAAATTTAAATATCATTACCATTATTTTATCCTCAGATTAAGCAACTTGATAATGTATTTTACTCAGCTCATTTATGAGCTAGCTGCTTTAAATTCTGTCCATTTCTCCAGTGGCATAAAAATTTCAGGATCTGATGTCTCTACAAATCAAAATGAATAGCAGGAAAACTGCAAGTGGCTTCAAGACAAAAGGCAGCTGCATCTGATCAGCAATGTGTTTAAACTTGTTCTTCGGTGAAGGAGAAATCTCGCCATGTTTGTTACTTCTCTTTTTTTAGCACAAAAAACCATGACAAGACTTTACATCAGACAGCTCCAGAGCGATGCTTTTGTTTCCATACTAATGATGCTTCAGTCGCTGGGATGCCTGGGAGTTCATCTTCGTTTAGTCATTTGAACCCTGTTAGGTTAGCTTTAATTCTCTTTAATTCTTCTCTCTACAGCTGATTCAAGGCTGTTCATCTAATCTCAGCTGTAAGGCTTCTTTGAGCTACTTTTGGGATGTTGGGAAATTCTAGTTTCACAGAGAGTTCAGGGTTTTATTAGAAAGCAAAATCAATATGAGCTGCCTTGAAACTGCCCATATTTGGCGAGTTGTCAGCAGGTAGCAGATTGCACTGGAAACACAGTAATATGTACTCTTGGTTCTTCAAGGGTTCTTTAGTAAAGAAAAATGGTTCTATATAGAACCATGAACACTCAAAGAAAAAGCTTTTCTTTATCAGCCTGAAGAACCATTTCACTATGCAAATAACCCATTAAGCATGTAAATGGTTCTTGGAGTGTTCATCATTCTATATTGAACCATTGTCTTTACTAAAGAACCTTTGAAGAACCATCTTTGTTAAGAGTGTAATATTTGCTGTGATTTTTAGTGGGATGGGGGACAAACTGAAAAAAGTACATTTCCACATGAATACAATATATTACATCAATGCAGTTTTGTTTACATATTACTTTTGATGATAATTGCTGATGGCGTACGCTGCTGTTCAATACCATGGAATTAATGGGCCTCATTCACCAAGAGTTCAAGAGTTTCCCGTTTTTTTTTCTTAAATTTGTTCTTGAGAAAGGTCCTAAGAAAACGTCTATGTCAGATTCATGATGTTTTCTTATAGCGCAGAACTGTTCTCACCTCTATCCTCTTGAGTGTGTAGATTCTGTTCTTACCTAAGGACAAATGCCAAATCAGAAAGATTTTATAGTGTCCAAAAACTGAATAGCTGAAGTACTTAGAGCATACAAGTTCATGATTAAACAAAAGTAAGGCTAAGCAGACAGAGCAAAACAAAACTAGACACAGAGGAAGAAATACTAAACAAATCAAAGCCTGAAACAAGACTGTTGAAAAATAAACACGGGGAACAGCGTGTCGCAGCAACAACGCAAGACAAAGGGACTAAGCAAATGGGTATAAATACACTGAGGGGAAACAAGAAACACTTGGGACAGAAACAAGGAAAGACATAGCTGGACAAGACAGGATAATACAATATTACTTATTTCATAACTTCTTGTTATTACTTCCATTACTTCTGTATTAACTAAAACTATACCTTTTGGTATTTAGAATGGCACATATGATATTTAAATATATCTTAAATATAAACTGCCAAAGATTATTATTATGACAAGTGATTTTAAACTTCTGAATATTTTACTAATGTGAAAATGATGTACAGTACTGAGTAATTTTCATATTTTTAATTTTCAGTCAAAATCACCACTAAGTATAAGTTACTCTGTTTTCAGTAGAGGATACTTTTGGGAAGATTCACATGCATAAGGAAAGGAAACATTAAAATAAGTGAAAAAAACAGGACTTTCCACAACTAGAGTTAAAAAAAATATATACAGATGTAGCGAAAATGCGACTACAAGCCTTGGAAGACCTAGAAGACCACCAAAACTGTCACCATCAAGATAAACGCTATTTAAAGCTTTGATCTTATAGCGGAAAAAAATAAGCTCCAATCTGCATCAGATCTAAACATACACAGGTATTTCTGTCCATCCTTTCACTGTGAGAAGACAACTGAAAACTATGGGCCTGAAAGGATGCGCAGCTGTCAAAAAGCAGTTACTGAGAAAAGAAAATAGACAAAAAAAATCAATGCAATCCAAACAAATAAGCTGCTGTTTTTTTTAAGAACAATGGACTAACCATCCCAAAGCCCAAACATCAATATCACTTAATGTGCTTGGGACTACTTAAATCATGAAAAGCAGTACATATGACTAACTTCTAAGACTGAACTTTGGAGGTGTGGAAAAACGTCCCTGCATATTTCTTTGACAAGCTGAAGAGCAAAAAAAAGGCTTCTATGTAATTTTCAGTTTTTTTTCCTTATGCCAAAAAAAGAATAACTTGCACTTAATTACCATTTTGAGTGAAAATGAAATACATGAAGGGTGGTCTCCGCCTTCTACACACATTTGAATCAAGTAAATTCAGTACATTTCATTTCTCAGTGAGGGAGAGAGAATAGAGAAAGAGACATGACAAAATTTGACAATTACAAGACTAACAGAAACACACTTGGTGGTAGCAGGAGAAGGACGTGGAAACTGGAGCCTTTGTGGATTATTGATGCCACTGTGGCACCACACATGCAGTTCTGTAAATATGTACACATTGCTTGACAGGAAGTCTGTAACTAATTCTAAGTCTGGGGCAAAAAGACAATAAATGGCAGACAGGCGTAAGAGGCAGGCAGAGAAGAGCCCGCTGATTCCAGGGCCACTTTTGTAGTCAGTGTGACAGCTCCATTAGCGTTAATGACAGAGTGCGATACTCCCTGAAACAACTATACCTGGGAAGAAGAAGCAACATCAACAACAATGATGGAGGAGAACACTCCACTGAGCACATCTTCCACAGTGATAGTCAGCAGCAGGGAAGCCAGCTTGCTTATTTTGAAGTGTTAACTGCTTCATATAAACAGATCAGATGTGCTAATGTGTCTTTATTTACATTTATGAGTGTAATGGCCAAAAAGAGGACTTGGGTAACTATTGACAACATCCACTTATCACACATCGGAAAAAAGACGGTTCTTCAAGAATTTGTAGCTTGACATTGTAACAATAGCAGAACCTCTTTTGATGCTATTTAGAAGCATATACAACACATTCTCCATCAGTCTGAAGAATCAAAGAAGTCTGTAAGCATGCAAACGGTTCTTGGGAGTGTTCATGGTTCTATATAGAACCATTTGTCTTTACTAAAGAACCCTTGTGGAACCATCTTTTTTTAAAGAGTGTATATTAACGGTTCAGTTTCCACTACGATCTACTACCTGCCGAAAAGGGTTCTATATAGTGCCAAAAGGGGTTCTTTTCTTGTTATGAACTTAACAGAAATCATGAGGTAGTTACAATTTTCTGGATTGTTATCTTGAGATAACAAGTTAATTATCTTGTGATCTCAAGATAACAAAGTTATCTTAAAATCATGAGACAATCAACTTATTATCTCAAGAAAACAATCCAGAAAAATATAAGAACAACTCATGGCCTCTCCAGACTTCCATAAAGCTTGACACCATAACAAATAAGAACGCTTTTTGCTGTATTATGGAGCTCCGCTGGTGACATCCTGTATAAATAAAATAGTGCATGGCCATGACTTAGTAAGGTGTGGGAACAAGACAGTTAAGTCATAGCCATGACTTAGTAAGATGTAGGAATGAGATCCTAATGCATGACCACAACTTAGCAAGGCATGATCTCATTCACATGCCTTACAAAGTTGTGGCTATGACTTAATTATCTAATTCCTGTGCCCTAGTTAGTCATGGCAATGCATAAGGATCTCATCCCCATGCCTTACTAAGTCGTGGCCATAGCTTAATTATCTCATTCCCATGCCTTAGTAAGTCGTGGCAATGCATAATGATCTCATCCCCATGCCATACTAAGTCGTGGCCACACATTGTTTTAATTTATATGGGATGTCACCAGCAGGGCTCTGTACTATGTGGAACCATATATAACACCTTCTCCATCAATCTGAAGTACCATTTCACCATGCTAAGCATTAACTGGTTCTACATATAACTGGTTCACATTGCTTTTACTAATGAACTCTTAAAGAGCCACTTTTTTTAAGCATGATACAAAACTACTACCTGGTTGACAATGTGATTTAAACAGGACGAACTGCTGAAACAGTTTCAATAAAGACCTTTGGCTTAGCATCTTGGGAAGTTCTCTTTCTGCAGCGTTCCTTCTTGGAAAACTCGGAGCCCAGGGCCAGTGTGTCAGTGAATGAAAGTGTTCTCTGATGAAAGATGTCATGAATGAGTTTGTGCTATGCCAGAAGCTGACAATCTGAAGAACCACATTCAATATTTTCACCCAAGCAGTAAACAGTGAACTTGGTGGGAGAAATTATGAATGACACTTGACAGCACCAAGCCAAACATTTTTTTGCACAGTTGTCATAACCATGATTTTATGCATAGCCAGTTTTCACCCTGGGGTCTTGATGGCGGTTGAAGTGTATGTTACATAATGTGATGGCCACCGATGTGGGATAAGCATAGCAGCAGGGGCATGGGCACACGCTGTATATGCTGCATATATAAGAGCGGAAATTTAACTGGGTTTAAACACTGGGTCATTTCAGCTAGAAGAGCGAATGTCTGAAGCGCAGCTCTGCATGTGTTTTCTCTTTGCAGATATCCAAACGGATCTAATTGTGCAGATCTCTCATGGGCCAAGAAAACCCACTGATGCCTTTCAACAGACTAGCAGATCAAACTTACTGGCCCTTATTTTCCTCAAGCTGTAAGATCTTTGACTTTAAAGGCCAACCAGAACACCATTCAAGCCTCAAGAAATCTGTTTCATGGCAATGCTTAAATATGGCAAATATGTGATTTGCTGCTGCAGCGTCCCAACTTTGTGCCTTTGTAGATTATGTTTTTGTATTTGGTCTTGGCTTGTGGCGATCTTCCGGAAGAACAAGATAGCTCTCTGTTTACAAGTGGGGGGAGCTGGGATTGCATACAGAGGATTTGTTTGGGTTTCATCATGTTTAAACACTTCTCCTTGAGAACGCACCGCGTAACCCACACTTTTAGCCTTACATGCTTGAGCTGTGCCGACAAAACAGAAAAAAGACGCATGTTAAGTCATGAACTCTTGCCTTTAGGCCCATTCTTTGACTGGCTGTTGTGACTTGAAAGGAGAAAATGCACAAGTGTTTCTTTTTCCGCTCATATTCTATGCGTGGCGCTCAGATTTACACCAGAGGAATCAACGAGTTACATAGAAAAGAAAGGAATGAAGTAAATATATTTTGCAAATACCACAGTGCTTTAAGTAAAATGCTCAGAATCATGAAACAGCCATCAGGGCTTGCTGCGGGGAGCACCAGGGCATTATCAACCTGTCAAAAAAAACCCTCCCTAAAATGCTATTTGTATCTTTCTGTTATTCCTTATCTGGCGGCATTCGCTCTGACATGCATTATGACTGATTCTCCACTCTTGTCACTGATTAAATTTCCATTAGCCATGCTTACCAGTTGTTGTGGCACTGAGAGCTGCTGAAAGATGTTCTCCAAATGTGATTGCTGGGAAGGGAGCAGAGGTGGGATAATGACACAGTAACATGATTTGAGGACGCGCACCGTGTGACAGTGCCTCTCTGCCTCTCATTCCCTCTTTTCTCCCTCTCTCTCTCCTCACACTTCCTTTTTCTCCCTCTCCCTCTGTCTCGCCTCTCAGTCTCTCTTTTCTCCATCTCCCACTCTTCACACTCCTGCTGTCTCTCTCCCTCTTTCTCTCTATTTCTTCACACTCCCTTTCTCTTTATCTGCCTCTTTGCACTCCTTTCTTTCTCTCTTCCTCTTTTCTCTCTCTCTCTCTCTCTCTCTCTCTCTCATTACACCCCCTCTCTTTCTCTCTCTTCCTCTTTTCTCTCTCTCCCTCCTCACCCTCCTTCTTTTCTCTCTCTCGCTCTCTCTCTCTCTCTCTCTATCATTACACCCCCTCTGTCTCTCGTCACACTCCCTCTTTCTCTCTATTTCTTCACACTCCTTCTTTTCTCTTTATCTGCCTCTTTACACTCCCTTCTTTATCTCTCTTCTCAAACTTCCTATTTTCTCTCTCTCCCTCTCTCTCTCTCCTCACCCTCCTTCTTCTCTCTCTCATTACACCCCCCCCCCTCTCTCTCCTCGCCCTCCTTCTTTTCTCTCTGCCTCTCTCTCTCTCTCTCTCTCTCTCTCTTCTCAAACTCCCTCTCCCAAGAACGTGACAGTGAAGTCACCGGGAGAGAGAGAGAGAGAGAGAGAGAGAGAGAGAGAGAGAGAGAGAGAGACAGAAGGAGAGAGAGTTGCGAGTGGGGCGCAGTGCAGAGATCTATTTAAATCATGTGGGTCCCTGATAACATATAAATAAATGATAACCGCTATCACGAGCCTCGCGCATCTCTGCTCTCTAAATTAAAAGGTACTAGACTGATCTCGGCTCTTCCTCTCTCTCGCGCTCAGTCCTCAGAGGTGCTCCTCTCTAAGCCCGAGACATTAAGTTGAGGATAAGGCTCGCGCGAGGCGTTCTTTTGCCGTTAGAATGAGGCGCCGCGCTGCCGCGAGGCTGCCCGTTAGCACTAATGACCGGCAGGATTAATTAGCGCGAGGAGGATGGGCAGCACGGAGCGCGCGCTCTCCCTCATTAATCCGCTCGCAGGTGTTCTCCTGCCAGTCTCTCCCCTCTCTCCGTCTGCGCGCGGAAGATCGACGAGGAGCGAGCCCACACTGACTCAGTCTTATTAGCCCTCGGCTCGAGTCCTGCACGGAGGAGCTCCAGAGCAGCTGGAAACGAGAACTACAGACAGAGCAGAGAGAGACTGTAGCTCACGCAGAGGTGGAGAAACTGCAGAAATGCTTTCATATTGATACGATTTCTGCTAAAGCTTCTACGGTTTTAAGGCCGGACCGAACAAACACTAGCAGTGACCGCTGCGGGACTGTAGAAGCTTCTCTCCTAGGGGTGTTGGGCACGGCATCACTATAAACGCATATATATATATATATATATATATATATATATATATATATATATATATATATATATATATATATATATATATATATATATATAAACAACCCCGCTTCCAAAAAAGTTAATATGCTGTGCATAATGCGAATAAACAGTAAGCAAGACCTTCCCTGAAAAAGACGGCGTCCGGATGGCAGAATATGTTGCTCCAAAACCTGAACTTAGCGTCCAGCATTAGTGTCGTTTTCCCAATGTGCACTAATGCACCCACATACTATCACACATGCTGGCTTTTGAACCGTGCCCTGATAACAAGCTGTATGATCCCTCTCCTCTTTAGCCCAGAGGACATGGCATCTATGATTTTAAAAAGTCATTACAAAGTTTAAGTCCCAGAGAAGGCGGCGGCGTTTCTGGATCCTGTTTATATACGGTTTCTTCTTTGTATAGTAGAATTTTAACTAGCATTTCTCGGACAGTGGTTTTCAGAAGTGTTTCTGAGCCCATGCAGTATTTTCCCATTTTACTTTATGCAGTGCAGTGTTTTTGAACCCCTGTTCTGAACACATCTATGTGATGCGTGAACCCCTCAACATCTTTACTCCTGAAAGACTCTTTGGGATGCTTTTTTATACCCAATCTTATTACTTATTCATATATATATATATATATATATATATATATATATATATATATATATATATGAAATTTGCAAAACAAAGATGGGAAAAAGCAACAGACTTAAAAACCTTAAAAAAAACAAAACTAAAGAATGTGTACAGCTTTGTTCAACAGCTAAGTTAATATAGGTAATTGGTCAACAGATTTGTTGTGACAGGTCTTTTGAAGATGTAGCCACATTCCACTTTGAACATAGCTGGGACTTCATACTCAGTGTAGGACAGTGCTCAGGTGAGCAAGGTCCATCATGTGTGGAGTTTGCATGTTCTTCCCATGGGAAAATCTCCAGTTTGCCTAACTGCATGTCTTTGGACTGTGGAAGGAAACTGAAGCACCTGGACGAAACCCACAAAGACATGGGAAGAGCATGCAAACTCCATACATAAAGGACCCTTCTCGTCTGGCCAGGGAATTAAACCGAGGCCCTTCTTGCTGTGAGGCAACTACTCAGCATGAATTCTCTGGCAGTTCTACACTGAGTACAAAGTCCCAGCTATGTTCAAGGCCGATCACAGCTCATAAAGTGGGTGGTCAAATCAGTTGACCATAGAGACCTCCTATTAAAATGTGCCAGAAATCAGAAGCAAAAGAAAGATTTCAGAGGCAAAAGAGAGATTCCAGAAGGATTCAACATGACCTGAATATGCTTCCCACAAACACATTCTTTCCTGTCCAGGTTGGACAAGCTCTAGAAACAGTTGTCAAAAATCTCATTCAGACTGTTCAGAGATTGTAGTGAGAATTGTGAATTGCAACATTTCCAGTTTCCAGTTAAAATACTACAAACCATGTCCAACTAGTCAGTTTGGAAAAGACAAACGGCATTTGTCACCAAGCTAATGTTAGCTCTGAAAACAAAACTACACATGATCTATTCTAACACGGTACATTTTCAAATGGATACAAATAATGTCCTTTTAAGTTATTAATGTAGGTTAGGTTGAAAGGGATTTTTGTCAACATTCTCTATGTTCTTTCCATACTAGCAATGTTATTTTCCATCAATAGAGAAAATGTCCTATAGAGCAATTAGCCACCAATAGAGAAAATGTCCTGTTGAGTAAAGCTTAGTCCCCTGCAATGTTGTATGTACTTGTGTAAAGCAACAATAGCAAGCATTCAGTGGTCAGAAAATGTCCTGTTGTCCTTCCTTTTGTAGTGTGACTGAGAACTCATTCGTTTAGACTTACAACAACATCTGCTGGACAAAGACTCAGCTGGGATCCCTTGAAATATTGCAAGACTTTAAACAATGGATTTACACTATACGTTTTCTAATTGGCTGAAGGCAGTTTAGTTTACATATTTAGTTGAAAGTCCTGTACCTTACAAGCTGTGATGCTTCAGAAGGACCATCACTTTCTAATTAGATTGTATCTCTGTTTATTTGTAATATGTGATTAACCAAGAAAGCCATGGATTAAATTGAAATGTCAGGATTTTTTACCCTCAATATATGAATTCTATATCAATAAAACAGGCATACATTACAATTCTCAAGTGTAAAGTAAAAACAAAATACTGCTTCTCTAACCATGTCATTTGAAGTCATTTGAAAAGTGATGTCTGCAGCAACCTGAATTGAACTGAGTGTGCATCATATGTTGATTTGTGTTTAATCTACTGGGAAAACACAGCTTTTAGAAAGCCTTGCATTTTTCATATAGGCAAGTAAATGGCCACGATGCTGCTATTACCGTGTATGGACAAGTACTCAACCATAGTGCTCTTTAGATAAGCTGTATTTTTTTATTTTTAAATTTTTTTATTTATTTCCTTTTTGTTAGGACAGAGCAACACCCATGATGTGGTCCATTAAATCATGCTTTTAGAGGACCATTGACAATGACCTGGGCAGATCTTCAAATGAAAAATAAATAAGCTGCAGGCAGGCCATCCCTCGGAGGCAGGTGGGCTCAAAACACTAAATCATGCTCCTGCAAAATCGGGTTGAGTGAATTAGCTTGAGATCATTGTGAGGTCATGCACTATAACAGTGAAAGACAAAGCTACACGGAGAAGTAAAAAGATTCTCTACATTGAGTCTTGAGGGCAAACTGGAAGCAGATGTGAACGTGCAGACCTTTGCATAAATGAAGAACAGGATAGCAAACCAGATTACAGCTAATTCTCCTACAAAGCACACATCTAGAGAGCTGCCTCCCAAGAGGCTATGAGGCTAAGAGGCTTCCAAAATAGTAGACTGTGCACTGTGGCCATGGCAGCCAATGAAATTTCAGATGGGCAAAAATGAAAGAGACACTCCGTCCCAAAGGAAAAATGTAACCATCCTGTTCTGAACATGCCTAATTACATTGCAGAAGATGCCTCAGTAAGCTCTAGTGATATTTTTGGTTGAAATTGAATCTTTCTGTTGATGTATCTTGAAGGTGGGAGGTACATCTGAAAAACTACAACTGCGTTGAGTGGAGTGGATATTTCCTGGCAAGCTATTTGAAACACTTATTCCACCCTACCCCCCAATAAACTGGCCAGAGCATACAGAGGCCAGGTAGTTAACATAACTGCTGGTGTGCTGAATATTGTACTGCAATTGTAGAATTAGGGTAACTGTCTCCACATAATTACTACAATGGGGTGATTTGATTACTTGAATGGCAAAAATGACTTGTCAGATGATGTTGTTGTCAGCTGAGAAGTTAAAGAAGCTACCTACCTATCTAGATATCTAGGCTCTGGAGTCTTTTGTGTGCTGAATAAAGGATACAATTAATAACCAAGGTAGGAGTTTACATTTATTAGCATACAGATCAGTGGCTAGGATAGCAGTCAGGATTGGTTGACACCATTGAGATTTCCGATGATGATGATGCATTTCGTCGCTGTCCAAAAAAACAAGTATCTCCACTTTAGTTTTAGTTTTCTGCATAATTTGAGCAATGTTCTTTACATTGTGTGAAGATCTCATGATGATTGGACCAGTAGAAGTGCTTCAAAATTGCTTCAAATAAAATCTCTTTACATCAGCTTGCATTGACGGTAAAGAGTGTTTTTGCCTTGTGCTGTAAAGTTACTGTTTTGTCTTGTTTTTCTTTGGACAGCAACGATTTGTGAAAATCATGATAGACAAAGTTATGAAGTTATAAGGTTATGAACTCTGGGATAAAATGCTGCTCTACAGAATATTGTGCAACCCAACAAATACCATTATTAACCTCTAGTTTTAGGCTGGAATGCACCTTTAACCTTTAATAGGCCAGCTCTCAGAGCATCATTCACTCTCAGTGAGACTGAATTTTAGAGAAATAGAAAACAGTGCTATCACACAAATCCATTCAGTTATTGCAGTGCACAGAAAAATACCATTGTGATGTAAATTGTTAGACATCTCAAAGGGACGCATTGCAATCCTAATTTCAAATAGGTCCAATGAGAGCAGAAAACTAAATTGAACCTTGACTTTGGCTCCAAATACGGCTCATATGTTGGAATCTAATAATCAACATTTTCACCAGTACAAATGAAGTATGGTCACGATATTTTGCAATTATGGCTCAGCTGAAAGTTAATTTTACATCACATTATGTAGACAACACTGAATCTAACCCATTTTTGCCCAAAGGACACTGGCTTAATAACACAGTGTCATCCATATAATTGGAAAAGAAATATTTGAAAGATATATGTGAAAGTTTAAAGATACAAAAACCTGTTTAATTCATTTCGCAAAACCACGATTCACAGTTCCATCATCAACTTCCATTTATTAGTATCAAACCACTGCTACAAAATTACATCAAACATGATGAAAATGAACTTGCATACGTGCTATTCACAATGTAAGCTTTAAAGTAATTAAAGTATATGATTCTTTTTTTTTCTCGACAAATATCAATATATATCAATGCCACTTAAAGCCATATATGTCATTCCAGTGATCTAGAGCCTATAAATATACAACTATATCCCTGGTGGCTAAAGTACCTCCATACACATTTAAGTAAAGATGACCATTTCAAATTTCTCATCACAGAATTTTTCAGCATCATGATCAAATAAATAAAAACAAACAAATAAAAAAAAAACAACAACTTGGGTCCCCAGATATGCAGATATATTTATGCTGTTCATCTTATATGGTCACCATCCTCAAGGAAAAAAAAGTTTACAAAATCAAATCAACATATGTACAAAAAAGAGTGAATAAGATGCAGACCCTGCTCTCAGTTGGGGTTTTGAAAATGGAGTGGGGCTCTCTTTAACGTGAACCAAACAACAGCACTGGTTGTTTGCTTCATCCTGCTTAAACAAAGAAAAAAGGAGAAAAAACACTGGCAATTGGGTAAATATGAATGTTAGATACATCTATGCAATTTTACTCATTTAATGTGAAAACACTTGATACATCCCAACAGAGAGAGACAGAGAATGCCACTGTAGATATACTGCCAGTTCCACTGAGTGTTTTTGTAGAGCCCTGCACTATTCTTTTTAAACTGCAGTTAATCCCGTGCTTTTCACATCAATGAAACGGCCTCATCAGTGTCACACAGCGCTCAGGATTGGATAGCCCAGTTAAGGACGTATAGCTTTATCAGGAACACTGCATCGTTGCCTGGCTAACTTATTTTCCAGCTCACTGAAAATAATGAGGGGACACGGTGACAAATACTCAGAAAAAAACACCTTTAGGAGCCACATGTTCTCATTTGGCAGCTACTTTATTATCCAGACGAATAGAATATCAATGAATGAATCTAAACACTTAAATACATTCATGCCATTCAAGTCAGTCATCACAATGTTCTATACCATATGAAAGTCACATGAAGGTTGAAGCGGTACACCAGCTGGATTTCAGGAACTGGTGAAGGTTAATAGATGTTTGTTCTTTACGTTGCTCTGTGGGGTCGACCAGAACTAAACTCACTGCAGAAAATATTGGGAGATCATCTTAAATCTAGCCAATATGTTGAATACTTCTTAACATCAGATTGTTGTGAGAATGCTATTTGTAGACATTTTTACTTGTTCTTACTTGTTTTACTGGAAAATTTCTTTGCATTCATTATTTTTTCAGACAAACAAACTACATGTGAATGTAGTAAGATCATTTCCTTGGATAAAATAGCACAAAATCAATGTACTGGGAATCATTAAGAAGTTTCCGTCCATATGTGTGAAACATGGTATTATGCTTGATAATAGGTGGGGGTGGATAAAGCGGGGAGGTGAAAAATTCTTGGTTAATGTCATTTTTCCCTGCCTGTTGGTGACCTCAAAACTCAGATGATGTTTTAGAGGCAGGCAATTGCCAGTTTTAGAGCAAAGTAGTCAAATTTAGAGGTAATAGTACATTTTGCTGGAAGGATGCAGGAATTCAATCATTTTGTCTTTTAAATGATAATAAATTTTAGTTGTATTTAACATAACCAGAAATGTGAACTAACGCAGTTTAAAAGGGTCAGTGATGTTAATAATTTTGAAATTGCAATGACAAGTAAAAGACGTGAGATAGGTTGAATACGATAAATAAAAATCACACTGATAAATATTACATACATTGTCTAGATTTAAAATGATTTCACTTCCTCAGATTTTGGCAGTGCACTGGCGATTTTTCAAACAGGACAGAATTTTAACCTGCAACACGGGAAAGTAATAACATTTTCTCTGATAGGACGGAATGTGTCGGAGTGCTGCTGGGAGAGTGAGCGCCCGCAGCCGGTTAAGGCAGCACCCTCCGGCACTCCACAAAATCCTCCACCTAAAAACTGACAAAGGCACAGGAAGGACTTTATTAACCGCCAGGTCAGAAGAATCTCCCCTCCTGACCACACACAAAGCCCTCTGAAAACTGACTCGCAGAAAGACGGCTTGCTCAGAGAGGCGAGACCCAGATGGAGCTGACAGTGTTTTTTTTTTATTCTGTCCTGCCAGCAACAGCTCAGCTCACTATAAGACATGACACATCTAAAATGTCTTTTCCTTTTTTTAAGAAGCTAATAGTGTGCAGCAGGCAACCTCAGTCCAAACAGTCTTCATCACTATGAGTTGGTAGGATATGTATAATACATTAAATGTCCATTTCAAGCACAACTGTAGGTACTAAACCATGTAACACTGCTCACTCATTCACACCATATGTACTGTATGAACTATGGAGGGGTGGCTTACAGAATTGTTTCCAGTGCACTGAAGTGGTTTAAAAATAGTAACAGCTCAGGAGGTCTTTATGACTACTTAGATACAGCAAAGAGAAGCCACAGATGAGTGTGCAGATGCTGTGCAAGTTTTTATATCTCTGAAACTGTGGATTTCAGGTTAATGAGGGAAAAATGTGAGTGCTTAGACAATTCAAGCAATTAAACAAAAAAACCTTTGAATATTAATGCATGCCCGAAATGTAATTATCAAGTCATTAGATGTGCTGAATGTAAATGTGAAGCAAGTCTACCTGTTATTTACATACTCTTTTGTGAAGCCGTAACTTTCAGAGTAATTATGCATGCATGAGTACCTTCTGGCTGTTTCGGTGTCCTGTTTTTAACTTGGTATCCACTTAGGCAATGTTAATGAAGTCTTCATTGATAGATCAATCTGAATATTTATTTAAAGAATTTGTGCTAAATTATTTCATAAGATAGTCATAATGGCGAAAATTGGCTGACAGCTCCTTTTGCAACATACACTACATACGTTTTTTTTACGGAAAGGTACTAAAAAAAGTCATCAGGCTACGGCAAAAATGACTGTTTATGACCCTACTGTAGCTATAGCAGGTTAAAACATGAGGCTTTGCTATGGTATTCAACAGATCACGTAATACTTTAAAAGGCACATTTTATACAGTACTTATTCCCCAAAGTGACTCGTTCTCGAATGATAATGAAATGCAACCTATTCAGCAACATGCTGAATGTTAGTCTATGGGCCTGAACTGCAAAGAATTTGATCATCAGCTAATTTCTTAGCTTATGCAGTAATGCAAACAGTGATTGAGCAAGAACCCATTATGTATCAAGGTTATAGAACTGCACATACTATTTCGAAGTGTGCCACTACATTAATGCTGTGTTAATGTTAATGTCCTTGACCTAAGTTTTCATGGTGGTCTCGGGTTTAATGCATACTTTGATGTCATTTATAATACTGCAGTTCCAAAGCTCAGAAGTAAGAGGCAGGTTGTGGCCTGATTGCAATCCAATGTGCTTCCTCTTTAAAAAATTTCTTCATTGAAGTTTCAGGTTTCAAAGTCTGCAGTGAAAAATAAGCACAAGAACAGGCCGCTTCTTTGTACACCGGGAATAACTGTGAGATTTTGTCAAGGTTTCTTGAACTGGTACAAAATAAGGGCCGTCCTTTAATTTCAAGAGTAGATATAAATAAAAGCATTCATAAAGCTGAGCTATACTTCAGTTTCATGATGAATCTCCTTGTTGTTGGTCCTTGTTGTTGTGCTGTAGGAATACGGAATTGATCATATATTGTACACATTTATGTTAGATGTGAAATCATTCTTCTCTAAATGTGAAATTATAACGGGCAAAGGAAATGTCAAAGTTTAAATAAATATAGGAGATTTAAAGGAATGATTTGGCAAAAAAATCTAAATTTTCCACTTAATCCAGAAATTTTAAATAACTGAGAAATGTTTGGTTTCGAAATTTTGCATCTTGATTTGAGCACTTGAGCTATAAAATTAACGTTGAAGCTACTAACTAGATGTCAGTAGTCACCCAAGTCTTTTCTATGAATACATCCCCAAAATGTCTCTCAACCAGCTCGAACCACATCCAGAACTTCATTAGGGTTGTGTTGACATCTTGATATGGTTTATGACTATAAAAATGAACATGTCACTCTGTAGCTTTGGCAATGGACAGACAACAGACACTATACTGACTTCTGACTCCCCTTCATGTTCTTAAGTGTCATGCTGACATATAGGCTCTAGATTATATTACATCTATGACTGAATGCTTCTCTTCAGATGAAAATTCAAGATTAATGGTGATTTATTTGCCCAAAGGAACAACAGAAACCGTGAATGTAACCTGTGGCGTCCATATTCCTGCGTGACATGCAAGCATGCGAAGGTGAGTAAGTACAATTCCTTTGTTTAAAATGACTGACCACAGCATTTAGATACATGTTCACAGTAAGTCATACGGTGTCCTAAACAATATCAAGTCTGCACAGCCTTACTGAAGACCTGGACATGGTTTGAGTGGATTTTGGGGATATGATTACAGAAAAGATTTGGGTGACTATTGACTTCTACTGTTAGCAACATTAGCATCACAGGTCCAGCGCTAAATCTTGACATGATTGATTACATCAAGTTGTACATTTGATGTTTCACTGAACCATTCATTTCAAATTTAGAAAAACACAACAGTACAGTGAATTAGGTCAAGAAAAATCCATATAAATCCATGTTGGGAGTCATTCTGGACCATTGTGCCATGGTGGTTTCAAAGTGAAAGAAAACTTTTATGGTGTACTTGGAGGACTTGCTGTATAATTACTTATACCAGTGAGTGAAAATGAGTCAAAACAGTCTTGAAACTGGTTTTGTACTCAAAAGATATTGATTTATGGTCATTGGCCACCTTAACGTACATATTCATTTGACATGCAGCACAATCATAATTTCTGCACATCATAATACACAACGTGTGTGAGAACTAGGGTAGAGGTTAAACTAAACCTAGACACAGGCTCTACCAAGAATATAAAATTAATTCTACTTTCTCCAAATACACACATGACTTATCTTCTATAATATCATATAACTGCTTCACACCCTCTGAGTTAAAAAGTAGATTATTTGATTATAAACTGTTGATACTTTTTTTTAAATTGAATCTATTTGTTTTGACAATAATCAACAACAGATATGGCATCTAAACTCAAAGACAACATTGTAAACTATGCCATACTGCATACTTCTTTCAAATCATATTCATTGACATATTGAAATCCACAGTTCATACCATACTGTCCTCACGAGGGAAGTGAACATGAGCTTTTTTTCTGCTTCCCTGTTCAAAACAATTTCACACGGACTAAAGCAAAGCAGGGAGTACATGTGATGCATTAATACATTATAAAATCCTGTACAAATTATAACAATAACAAAATAGAACTTAATCTATAAAATTAAAGAAATATTAGACCAGCACATGAAATCAAACCTAACCAAATGGGAGAATTATACTGACACAAAAATTAGGTGCTCAGACAAGTTCTGTGTGAAGCTGTCAATGTTGCCCCCAAGACTTGATCATGTATGACATCTGAAGAATGATTTTTCTAAAGAGACATATTAAGTGGACTGCAAAAATTAAACCCATAATTTCAATAAATGCAAGAGATTCAAATCCATCGTCATAATTAGGATCGGTAATCAACTGGCAATCATTTTTGCATACTGACAATTTGTAAACATCAGTAAAATTTGACATAGTGCATAAAACTGATTCTCCATATCATCTTTATACATAACATTATATTCACATTACTTATTTAAATACACCTTATATTGATTTTTGTCCACAGCTCACAGTTTCCATGGTCTGTGGCTCTTTCGGCCTGAAAAAGTTGGCCATTTCATGCCCAAATGTGTGGCATGATCAGTGCATGCAATAACTATTTCAGGGATCACTTACATTATACCTCATATCTTTAAATGGTCATCAATACATCAACTAGATCTGAGCAGCTCAAGTCTTGTTAGCTATTTGCCAGCCAATGTAAACGGAAACATTTCTCAATCTGTTTCCAAGCTGGATATTTCAGTCACATTATTATGGCAGACAAGGCATGCTGATTGTGGTGAATAAGCAATAAGACTGCTCTACTTTCTTCAGAGCTGTCTCATCTTATTGTGTGGGGCAAATGAGCCTCTATAGCATAATGCGCTAAATCATTGAATTATGGCTGTAATTTTGGTCCACAAAACATCCCAATTCTTATTCAGTGAAATACTCTACCCCTCCAATCTGTGTCAGCAGATTTAGTTTGTCATTCGCCATACAACTGCGACAATTTCAGCATTTTCAAATCTTCCCTTTTCAAAGCTTTGATTGTTGGTGTAATGTAACTGAATTGAAATCAGCTACTCGAACCTCGGGACCTAAAAGTCTGCATTCCCATTGTAGCTAATTGGAAGTGTGATGTAGCAGCATTCTGACGGAGGTGGCACACTAGGGCATCCTCTCGGCCATTTCCAACAACAAAGCCTCTAATGTCGCCCGTTCCCACTCCTACCTCCCACAAAATGCAGCTAATTTTGAAGCTCTCCAAAAGAGGACAATGTGAGCTGATTTACAAAGTGGGCAATCAAGAAAATAAAATAAGAGAGAGAGGAAAAGAAAAAACCCTAAATTGTATGTATTTACATGATGGGAAAATCCACAGGATGAAAAAAAAATAAACAAAACCAAAAATAAAAAAAAACCATCCAAAACATAAGTACTGCTGATTAAAATCCCTCGCTGCTTCCCAAACAAACAGTACCAGATTGGATCCAGTCACCGGCGATGTCAAAGGATTTGCAAATGCTCGAAAGGGTTCTTTACAGTCATTGTGTATGGCTGTCCGCAGGGCTAGTAAACGCAGAGCAGGGAGGAGAGCGTCAGGAGCAGGTACGGGCAGGCCAGCAGGACCTCGGCTCCTCCTGTACTTCCATACGGAGCCGTGTTGGGGGCTGTGAACAAGAGAGGAGAGAGACACACACACATTGATTACAGGATTCTCCCTCCTCCCCTGGCTGCTCGTCATGCTCTCGCTCAACAAGCACTTCTTTCCTTTTTACTTTAGCAGTGCTCACAGTGGTGAGTCACATGACAGAGGCTTGTACCAGCTAGAAAGTATCCCTGAAACTTTTTAAAACCAGACTTAGATCAAATTATTTATAAAAAGAAAAAAACATTTTATATACAAAACATTCTCCCTAAATTTTATATAGCACGTACAACGTTTCTCCATTTTGCTCATGCCTTCGTAGTCCAATCCTTTACAAACACTATAGAGCACAGTGGTGTATGAATAGCCTGTGCTGAGTACAGGTACATTCACATTTTCTCAGTGAGCCGACACAGATCTCAATGGAGGAACTCATCAGGTCTTTCCCCAGAGCAACACTACTTGAGTGTAGTGCTCAAGAGAGGTGCTTCAGAGCAGGTGTGAGAGTCTATGGGCATTCATCCTCACAAAGGTTGACACAGCTCTGTTAATGACAGGCACTGCCCTACCTAAGGAGATTAGTGCTATGCACACACACACACACACACACACACACACACACACACACACACACACACACACACACACACACACACACACACACACACACACACACACACACACAAAACGCATTCCAGTCTGAGTGTATGCTTATGAAAGGAGATTCTCATTAAAGTGGACATATTTTCTGTCTTAGTTTTATGTGAATGATTCTGAGTGCATATAATTAGCATAGAATATTTATTTCTTTATTTAGTTATTATAGATTATTTTCCAAATATTTACCTTAATGCACAGTCATAGAGGACTGTGCAAATGTCAGAGATCACTTTGTACTTCATTAGTTTCCAGACAAAACGGCTACTAAGTGCAAGTTATTCATTTTTCAGGATATATTTCTGGGTAAATTGAATATGAGATAAATTTGTTTGTGTAAGGAAGAGCAAGTCAAAGAAAACAAAATGGAGTTTCCAATACTGGGGTTCAAAAAATAATACAAAAACAGGACTCCTAACAAAGCAAGACGTGGCAGACCACCAACACTGTCACCATCAGATAAACAGTATCTAAAGTCTTTGAGAGAGAGGGGAAAAAAAAAAAAAAAAAAATCAAGCTTCCAGATGTGAAAAAATCCACAGGTGTTGCTGGCCATCCTTCTACTGCGAGACAACACTGTCAGTCTGAAAAGATGTGTACCTGACAGGAAGCTGTTACTGAGAAAAGAAAATGGACAAAAACATTTGCAAATCAAAACAAATACGCTGCTGGTGTTTTCAGGACAACGGACTGACCACCCCAGATTCCAGACATCATTCAGCACCATTGAATGTGTTTGGGATTCCTTGAGTCATGAGAAGCAGAAAATACAACATATTTCTTAGACTGAACTTTGGAGGTGTGGAGAAACACCACTGCAGATTTCTTTGAAAGACTGAAATCAAGTAGCTCCCTGAGAAGAATGGAAGCTGTAAAAAAGGAGCCTTATGTGTGATTTTCTTTATTGTTTTCCTAATACTGAAAATTAATAACTTGTACTTACTTCTCATATTCACAGTAAATGAGATAAACTAAAAGTGGTCTCTGACTTTTGAACAGTACAGTACATGTCTGACATGTGAGTTCCCTACTGAATTACTTAAATTGCTCCTTTAGTGCTGAGATGAAACACTGAAACCACACCTCTTTTTTTCACGTCCACTTCTGTTTTTTACGGCTCTTAAATGATCAGCACAGATTACGTGTTCTTTACTCCCTTAAAAATATGCTGCATTATGGGGCCGAATGCGCTGGCTGGAATGGGATGTGGAGAGGGGGGACTGAAATGAGCAGGGCCTGGAAAAAGGGAGCAAATTGGGATGATGTGTGTAAGATGCATGGGCAGGCTCGGGGAGAGAGCAGAGAGGAAACGGCCCCGCAGCCTGTGCCTTCATTCGGCCTCTATCCACCGCACCGGATAATGACACAGTTTTTGCTAGGCAGCGGGAGTAGAGCTTGTAGCCATGGAAACAGCTCACATCCTGCACTGGCCCCTTTGCCAGAGTCAGAAAGTGTGCACAGAGCTACCGATGGAACAAAATCATTCGGGCCATAAGCACCTGCTACAACATCTAACCGCACGCTCATTGCCCCCCAAAAATAAATAAATAAGTAAAAAAAGGAACCATATGGCTAGTAAAAAGAAAAACAGAAGGGGAAAAAAACATTTCATCTTGTTGCCACTTTATTTTAGGGCAGTCTCGGAATAATCTCATCTCTAATGCTTCGGGGTTGTGCCAGAAAAAAAATTCATCCCGCACTCGAAGTAATTAAAGAAAGAACCAACATTACCTGCTCAGTTGCAGTGAAGAAGTTGGGGGCTTGTTTAATATCCCACTGGGTCTAAATCATTCCCTGTTGTTGTGACGGTGCAGGATGTTAGTGCACTTGCTGTTTTAATTAACTTCACCTCTCCCTACACACACACACACACACACACACACACACACACACACTCGTCGAGAATGCCTAGCTCCTCATTACCACCCTTTCCGTATAAAG
Source organism: Pygocentrus nattereri (assembly GCF_015220715.1). Taxonomy (NCBI): domain Eukaryota; kingdom Metazoa; phylum Chordata; class Actinopteri; order Characiformes; family Serrasalmidae; genus Pygocentrus; species Pygocentrus nattereri. Next base: position 20,540,778 of record NC_051236.1, read on the forward strand.
TAATATGGGGAGAAAGAAGGATATTGCAGTGGCTGCTGCAATACTCTTGGGTTAAGGCTTCTATGGATTTTCAAGCACTGGCTTGAGCCCTCTCCGTCAGTAATACAGGTTATCAGTGATGCTACAGATATTTCTGAATGAAAAAGAAAAACACTGATGAATGGCCTCTGGAACAGATGTATGTATGACCACAGGCGCAGCACAAAAAATGAGCCCACAACATGCCTGACGTCCGATTTAGTAAGACTGCACCTATCCTCTACTATCATGTAATCTAAACGTACCACCTGCTGAAGAATTTGGGTAAAATATCCAGTATGCGTTTTTCTGACCAATATTGCGATTGTGATCTAAATGTGATTATATTCTCTTCTCATCTCTTTTTTTCACAAAAACATGACATCCACTTTTTCAGGCTTGAGGCTTGCATGCCTAAAATTCTGTACCAGACTGCCAGTTCACTCTGTGTTATGTTAAATTTCCCCACTTAAAAACTGAATAGGATACAGGTAAAACTGCAGCCCTTGCGATTTGAAAACTGCACTCTTTCAAAATGTGATTTCAGTATACAAACAGTTAATTGTTCAGCCCCACCACCAACTACTTGCTCATAAGACACAGTGTTTAAAATCAGCAGTGAAATAATAGAGCCAGCAACAAACTGAGAATATTTCAGTGGCAATTAAAATGGCAGTGTTAAAAATTGTTAAAAATTAAGATTTTGTCCCCCCACCAAAACATTGTACAGGGCAGTAACCTTACTCCAGCTAAGAGGAAACAGTTTGTGAAGCAATCTGGAAACAACACAGAATGCACACACATACTGCGGCCGCGTCACAGCATTTTTTGCGCTGTGAACTGTGAACTGCGTCATTCTGATGGTAAACATTATTTTAGCACATATTCAAGGCTCATGCCTCCATTGAGCCATTGCATCTGCTGCCGTCGTTAAAGGAAGTCTCTTAACAACGTGTCTTTTGAGACTTGAATGCAAACATATGCCTGGTTTTAGAAGGCAGAGGAAAATCAACGCAAAACAAGCCGCCATAAGTTGCTCAAACTTTAGTAAACTGAGTGGAATATGTGATCAGCTGTATATGATGGCCACCCACTTTTTCCATAATCCTCATACATTTTGCACTGCCCTCCCTCAAATGCATGTGCATGAACAAGAGAAGTGCATTTCATGTTTCACCAACACCCGGCCAATAAATACAATGGGCAGGATGTGTGAGACTGGCACCTGAAACCAGTGCAAGTCTTAGAACATCAGGCCCTCAGCATCAACAGCAGGATCACACATGCTCAAGAAGCATGAGCTCCAAATTCTTCATTTTGTCCAGATCAAAGACAGACCAGTCATGTGCATCTGAATCAGGGCCACGCACTGACCTGTGCACAGCATGCAAAAAGCCCCATTTCACACAATAACGCATCAGTTGTAATTCTGCATGATGAGCACTGAAGTCTGGAAGCTGGGGACAAAATTCTGTGAAGCGCAACACACAAGAACCATAACGAGAAGCTTGTTCCAATAAGAGCAAATTCAAGCTGGTGTTGGTCTTCCACTTGCAAAAGAACAGAATTAGCCTCTCTCTTGTCTCTTTTCCTTCCACTGTATGTTTGTTTTACTTTTTAGTCAGCTACTCAAATCTTTTAGGCATGGTGGTCTTTGTGGCATGGAGCCGGAGGAGAAACCGGCGCAGGATGAAAGGAAGAGTTGACGGCCTCTCAATCAGCAGGGCCGTTTTAATCCCACCAGGCCTGTTGACTGGCACAAGACTCTTCGTTAAGCTGCTTAATGAATTCCGCTACTCCATTCAACCTTTTCCTTCTTCATGCAAGTCAACTGATTCCTACCTTACCCTATGGATAAACCCACGGAGTTACTGAGCCACTGAGCAAATGGATTTCATTATGCAGAGATTATTTGTAATGCCAACATGCAACATATAGGAATATTTAGTGTTAAGTGTATCTATTAAAACTGACATTTTAATGAATTATGAAATGACTAAGGATGGGAATAAAATACACTATTGCAGTTCCAGTTGTAACAGGACGCAAGAAGCTGGGCTCCATGCTGAAACTACGGATGGTCAGACGAGGAAAATTTGCTAATGGCATTACAAAAAAATTTGTGGCATTAATAACTTGTTATGTTAGGGCATTATTGACGTATTAACTTTGACACCACTAGTTATTACATAGAATTGTAGGTGTGTACTATACTTGTCCCATGATTTGAGTCTTGATAGTGGGTTCACAATTTGATATTCACACCATATTTCTAATAAATTCTGGATAACAAAATGATGGCTGTATCCATATTGCTGCACAACTGCATTAGATGGCATAATTAATAGAATAGCCTTCATCCACAATACTCTGTCGACGCCAGTCCACCCCTAGAGAACAGCGCAACAAAGTTAAAGTGAATACTCTCAACATCTAAGCCATGTCCAATCAAGTGTCCACCACTGTGTTTTTATTGTATCACGAGTACATCTGCATTTGCAACATAAGGCAATCTAATCACAATATGGCTATTTTGTCTATATTGTGAAGCTACACAACTCCTAAGATATACAAGCAGACTGTTTCCCAGAACAGGCGTAGTCCATTGCAATATGGAAGACATAATGAATATAGTTGCAGTATAATACTTTAATGTTGTGCCTGTATTTTCAGGTAATGTGCCCAGTTGATAGCTGGCTGCATCCCTTCACCCATGAGGTAGGTCCTCCATGGCCTTGAGAGAAGAGTTCAATGTCCTTGACCATCAATCAGTGGCCTATTGTTCCCTGTGCTGCCTCGAGAGAAAAGAAAAAAGAAAAAAAAAAAACTCTCACCAAACAGGTCCAAGACTCAGCCCAGTCCATGGCAAACTGGAGTCAAATCTGCATCTATAATCATCTATTCCATCTGACAAATATAACTTTTGAATCTCCTCTCAGACTCTGCTCTCCTCTCAGACTCTGTCCTCCTCTCAGACTCTGTTCTCCTCTCAGACTCTGTTCTCCTCTCAGACTCTGTTCTCCTCTCAGACTCTGTTCTCCTCTGTGCACCACGCCTCTCTGGAGATCCAGCCATCAACCTCATAACGGAACAAACACGGACAAAAGCTGTTATTTTTTAGCTTTAACCTCAGCACTGATCTACGGGTTTTTTGCTCTCACCGTTTCTGCAACTGCACTGCCAATGTTGAGAATGGTCTTTTTAAAAGTGCAGTCAAAAAAGCTCTGTATCAGCTTTAAAATGGGAAATGTGTAAAGGAACACGTGTAAATACACTTTTGTGCACAAATTTGTCATGTAGCAGTTTGTGTTTGTACAGTATTGTGCAAAAGCGAGAGACCACCCTTGTTTCATTTCCAGTCAAAATGGCCATTAGAAACAACTTATTGATTTTCCAGTGTCAGAAAAAACACAGGTAACATTTGTTACCAGAAAATGACAAACACCAAATATAATACAAAATCTCTCTGTATTTAATTTGCTCATCCCAGTCTCACACTCTCTCTTCTAACCTCTTCTATCCTTAATAAATTATCATATAATAAATAAATAAATAATCTTAATAAATTACAGCTGTGTCCTCCCGACAAAGGGTTCCCAAAAGTGACAATGACATTGTGTTACCCTTCACACAGTCAAACACCCAAACACAGTTTAGTTGCCATGCCATTTTTTCCATGTGCATCTAAAATGGCAAAAGGGGATATTTCTGATGCTATTATACATGAGACAAATCACTTGCATAAGGCAGGGGAAAGACAAAGTCTTTCAAAAAAGACAAAATACATGAAAGAACTGAAGTTTCCAAATCTGGAGTTCAAAAAATTATTTAAAGATACAGAGAAAATGGGACTCCTAACAATCATGCAAAACCACACCAAAACTGTCACCATCAGATAAACAGTACTTTAAGCTTTCATTTTTGAGAGAGGGGAGAAAATCAAGCTCCACTTCTACTTCAGATCTGAAAAACAGGTTGGTGTTTCTGTACATCCTTCCACTGTGAGAGGACAACACAACACTATGAGTCTGAAAGGATGTTTAACTGTCAAGAAGCTTTTACTGAGAAAAGGAAATAGATAAAAAAAAAGAACAAAATTTGCAGATCAAACAAAGAAGCTGCTAGTGTTCTAAAACCACTGGACTGAACACTGAAACAGGACAATCAGAGATGGGGAATAAGGTTTTATGGATAGTTAATTACTTGAATTGTGATTAAAAAAAAAACAGGAAACAAGAAACGAAAAAAGGCAAAAGAAGGACACTCTAAATAATGGAAAATTAGATATTATATTTAATTCAGGCTTCTGTGCTTTCTGTTTTTTCCACTAGCACTGAAATATGAATAACATGTACTCAATGGCCATTTTCACAACAAATTAAGTGAATAAAATGGTGGTTTTGGACTGTACTGTATGTGTGGTTCATAGAATGTGCTCTTTCAGATTCCGATGGTGGTAGAAAGCCCAAGGCCATGAGGATCCAACCTACTGAGTGTGGCCAAAGAACGGATACTGAAATAAACTTCATACAGTTCATTTCACTATGGCAACGTTTCATCTGGCAAACTGGTTATGAACTCACCTCATTGGTATTTCTGACTGGCCTTGTTGTTCTCTTCATAACTATCACTGCAGGGAGCCTGAATACATGAGTCAATTACACCAGCCAATGGAAACGTTGGAGGAAAGCAACAAACACCTTTCACTTTAACAGATGTCAGCTTGCTTTTCGGCAGCATCAGGCATTTTCAGCTGCTTGAAAACACCACTAAACACTCCCACAAGCTAATGCTTTGCTAACATATTGCTTCCTTACACTTAATTCAATGCAAAGAAAAAAAATGTTCAATTGTTTCCTGTAATCGAATCGACCCAAACAAGCATTGACTGATCATTACAGCAGTGTTCTAAGCATCACCATTTCCAAGACATAATGCCTGAAGGGTTTTGATTAGGCTGTAAAAGCCTGGAAACTTCATTATGCACATGGGAATAACACAAATGAAATACACCTGCAGGGTGAGATGCAGTAAACACTGATATAAGATACCATCTACAGCCGTCTTTGTCCTTCATCCCTAGAGGCAGGTCAGTGGTGGGTGCGATGGAAAACATCTCTACTGCGTGGTTAAAGTGACCTCCATCAGCCATTGCTGATGCATTCTGACCGTTCCTATCTCTAGTACTCACCCATAGCTACACCTAAATTGCTCTGCGTTCCAGTTCTTAAAAGATTTACATAACCATTACATGGCTAGTCATACACGAGCCACTGCTAGTGCTGAAAAAAGACTCCTATTTTCCTAAACACATTGTAATTAGATTTATCTGTAAGATTGCTAAGATTATAAAAGAGTAAAATTTTACAATGAATACTAAAATGAATATTATTAAGAAACTCTCCACAGTTTTATATTTTTTAAAGAGTGCATTCTTCTGTTGTACTTTATTTATTTAAGTGGTATTAGAGTCGAGGTGAAGTTAACACAATAAATTAATAACATGTTTATTAATAACTCATTTTTTAACAATATTAATGCACTTTAGTGCTATTAGTTTGAACCATGACGCTTCCACAGTTAAAGCCTGAAGCCTATTTGTTCATGTTCCGTTGCTTTGACTCCGCGACTGTAGACCTCTTGTTTAACTACGGCTTTCGAATGGCAACTTCCACAGATGGCTCTCTTGATAAAACCAAAGTTATTCATAGCTGCTGTCATACTGTGAATTTGTTTATGTATCTCCACTGATGCTGCTTATACTGGTAATTCAGCATGCTACACTATGTTGCTTTTGGCAGAATAATTAAACTAACAGAACACTAACAAGAGCAACTGTTCAAATGACCTCAAAATAAAACATAACGCAGCGCTATGAGAGTGAGAGGCTACCAATGTTGAAACATGCAACTGCTGTTGCTCTCACTAAACGTCAGTAATATAAATCAACTGTGTTTACTTTATGGAGATCACATGATTTTCATGGTCTAGTTTGTGTGAACCCTGCGTTTACATGATGAAAACAATGCTACTGAATGACTGAAAGTAGCAAATACATTCTGATCAAGCTTATTTTCCACTTGTGCACTACCACCCCTATACTCAGGTGGCCATCAATGTGTATTTTTCCCCATTTTAACAATATTCACTTTTCATTTGGACCATTTCAGTTCATTCTGAAAAGAAAATATTTCATATGGTTATAAATATACATGCAGTGTAACTGACGTACAGCATCACTCTTTTTCCCATCCTCATCTCCAAGACCTAAACCTTCACTTTAAAAGAAGCCTTTATTCATGCTAATGCTAATTTCAACTAGTGTGTTATCCCACTGCTTATTCAATGCCTTTTTCGAATACTTGCTTAAGTAAACAAATGTTATGAGTTCTGATACATATATTCAAATATATACCATATATAGAAATAACCTCCCCCACTGGCAAACGGAGACCCCCCCAGGTTTGTTTCAGACATGCGGGAAACACTGGCTATAACAACATGCACCTCTTTCCTTAATCTTTCTTTAGACTTAAACGTGCGCAAACAACTCGGGGTTCTGTACTCTGTCCAGTTTTGTAGACAGTGACCTGTTGTGCAAAGTAAAGGCAGAGCATCCCGGAGCAAGCTATATTCATTCAGCACCCTGCTTTTTTTATGCACCGCTCGGAGGCTAACGCTCATCCCTAGAATACTAAAAATCTATTCAATATGTGTACGAGGACTCTATATTCTCCACCTTTGCCAGGGATCATTTTATAAACAATTCTTAACACTGCAAGGCCGAGGAGTCGTACTTTGACACCATGGTCACGAAGCGCTAGCTGTGAGTTATTAAAAATTTCCCTGTCATTGCTCTGAATTCCTCATCAGTTATTAGACCATTAAAGGCTTTGGATTGGCACTAAAGACTTTGAATCTGTTGTAATTTAGCTTAGAGAATGCAATCACACGTGTCTGAGGACAGCCTGTAATATTAATGGCACTCTTTTTTTAAATATATTTCCACATATCAGTGACACTATTTATCCTGCTGGTATTTTCAGATCAAGCCAAGTGTAGTCAAGTTCACAGGCTGTAGTGGGCGGTGAAGCTGTTAAATGCAGACAGTTTCACAGAAATGGATTTCTCTTTCTTTCTATGACTGGCCTCAACCAGAACTTTCAGGGCAAGAACACACATGCTGACACACACACACACACACACACACACACACACACACACACACACACACACACACACACAACCCCTTTCAAATGTTATCACCATCAAAATCCACTATATCCTTTCTTCCACTCCTCTATCCTTTCAGCCACTTTGACACTATCTGTGGGACTTACACAACTGCATAAATACCAAATCCCCGCTAGTGACACGTGCACTTTAGCATGATATGGATGCTGTCAAGCTCCCGCTGCTTCAGGCCAGGATGTGTTTTATACCTTTGTGTTCCAGCCATTCTGCACGGGGGTCAAAAATTATTGATCAGCCTTACTTGATGATTCCTGACAAATTAGGCTGGGATATTGACCCCTTTATACGACCCCCTCTGGCAGCTGTGACGCAAATTACACCGCTGCACTGACTGAAATCCATCCAGCTGAAGGAAAACATTAGGACTGAATGCTGAGCTACTGGCCTGTGCAGCAGCTTATATTGGCAGAACAAGCTTTCCTCGCCCAACCAGGCCAAAGCTACCTCATTGAAGCTGTCAACCTGCTACTTCATAATGAATTGAGTTACAAGAGACGGTAGTTTTGCTGATTAGATTACATTTTTGTTTAGAAATCAGCTCTCTGGGTAGCTGAAAGTGGCATTTCCTTCTGTTGTATATCAGTCATTGCTTTTACACAGCTGCCCTGCCATTAATCTGAATAGGACTGCACAGTATATCGCTTACTAATCACTATGGGCATATTGGCCTTTGAAATACTGATGCCGCAAAAGTCTGCAACATGTAAATGAGCCTCTAACACAAGCTGAATGTTTTAGTGTGTGGTGTATTGTGATGTGGCATCCTGAGATATACTGTGAGCTACTGCATTTGGCTACAAATTACAGGGCAGACACTTACTTATGCTTTGTGCCACTGCAAACTCCATTTTGGTGTTAAAAAGTGGCTGTCCTGATGTACTAAATGGGTGCAATGGCACTTTAACCCCCATAAAATAATCAAAGAGGCCTGTGATGTTGCCTGGCATATACAAATGCAGGAAGTTTTCTCCCAAAGCACAAAATACTGGAATGAGCTTATTATAATGAAGCACCTATTCCCATTTACCAAGACTGATAGTAGATACTGACTGCGCTGTTTTAATGGTTGTCCTGTTTTTGGCACTAATATGGCTGTCATTGTTTATGCTCAGAGAGAAAACAGAGCTTTTCAAATACATTTATTTATTTTAGATAAATAAAACACTTTTACAAACATTTTACATGTCCTAAAACATTTTAGGACATTAATTAATATAATAAATACAATAAATAGTGATTTTCTGGATGTTAGTGTGTTTGTTTAACCATTTTCAAACCTCTCCTCAAGGAAGCCCAGTATTACAGTATTATATGTAGTTAAAAAGCAGCTCCTGGTTTGACCAATCAGTGCTTCAGTAAATTGTGCTCATGATGTAATTGATGATATTAAAAAGTCTCTGTGGCGGCTGTGAAGGGGTCAAGGAAAAATATGGACCCAAGAAATTCTTGTTACTTTTTATTGTTTTTATGTTTATTTGAATTCTGAATACGACTTCATTCTAATGTATATTGTGATAAACTCACTGCTGAGGTAAAGTGTTTAAAAATTTGCTTATATGTTAAAAAATTTTGCACAGTACTGTATATATTATTTATTGCATTGAAATAATAACATTGTTTCAGTGATTAATCATTTTTTTCTGACTTTGTTGTTACATAACTAAGGAAAATATTAAGCAAATAAGTCATTATTCTGACCTAATGACTCGCAGTTTGAATGTTAAACAAGGACAAAAAGTAATTTTTTTCTTGGATCTGGCAGAAACAGGCTTTCACACAAACACCACATGAGCCAAACGCGGTAATATTGTTGTCATATGTTAATTATGAAGTTGCACCTGTGTTTATTTGCATGGAAGTTGTTAGAAGATAACCTGCTAAATCTACCACCCCCTGTTCATAGCCTGTCAGCAATTAGCACCTCTTTTAGTAAATCTGCCCTATATCTCCAACAAGAAAACATTCTGATTAATGTAAGTTTACACTTGATCTCATTTCAATCTTTTTTGTAGCAAGATGAAATTGTGAAGTAGACTAAGCAACAAGCAGACTAAGTAGCCCTACATTTACATATTGAGTAGATTTTTTTAAGTAAACCAAATAATATTTAAAAACTTTTAGAAATAGTCCTATATAAGTCCTAAAGTCAGCAAAACAAAACAAAAACTATATCTACAGCATTTCTATGACCACCCATTAAAAAAAAAAACTAAACACAAAAAATTTCAAATACCTGGCTTGCTAACTCTGTATTGTATTGCACATTGCTAATTACTACTCCAGAATCGTAATGGGAATAATTTCTTTAGTACTTTCTGGAAAAAGCATGATTTACATAATACTTACACATTTTCTAAACCACTTAACCTTCCGGGTCATGAGGGGAGCTGGAGTCTATCCCAGTGGTCACTGGGCAAAAGGCAAGAAAGACCCTGGACAGGTCAGCAGTCCATCACAGGGCAGACAGCCATATGCGTTCACACACACACTCACACCTAGGGGCAATTTACCGCATCTACGCAATACACAATAAACATAATTTTAAAAAAGGCATCTCATTACACATTTGCTCTAAGCAAGACACAACTATCCATGCTTGATTAGAACTATGAATGGCTAATGCTATTTACAAATTAGAAACATCTGGAAAACATCCAAAACAGTTGCCTCAAAACAAAATATTCGCAAATAAAATTACAGAAAGCTTGTATGAATCTTTTCCAAGGATTCTTATTGAGCTGTTATGATTGTGTTCTGTCTGAATGGAGAAATCAAACCTGCTCTACCATCAGAAAGGTTATCCACTACACTATCCAGCAGCTCCTAACAATGACATCACAGGCAGAATCGTTCTTCTGCTAAGAGTGGTGCAAGAAACGGGGGAAAAACCCTTCTCAATGCCATTGTGTAGACTAAGGACAGAGTGTATAACAACATTAATTGAATAATTAAACATCAGTACTCTTTTTACTATTTTAAAACACAAAATACTGTGACACTACATTGTACCGATTTTTTGTCTCACCTCTACTGTTCTCCCGCGACCCTGACGGAGAAGCGGCTTGGAAAATGGATGGATGGATGGACCTCTACTGTTCTCAAAGTGCAATAAGTCGAGATCATGTGCAAGAGCATCCTATAACTTCAGAGATATTAAGCCGTGCTTGGTTTCTTCTCCACATACCACTAAAATTAACAATAATAACAGCAGTGCTGGCAGCAGTGTCTTCAGCGCAGGCTACAGTCTACTCGACACTATTACTGCCTCCCAAAGTGAGTATTAGGTCTCTGAACTGATTAAAAATGGCTGTGAAGTGCACAAAAACAACTTCACCAAGAGCATTGCAGCTTCCAAACATGTCTGCCTCAACAATACAGTATAAATATCTGAAAAGATGTTTGCAGGACAGTGAACACGTTTAACTTCTCTGTGTGGAAATCCAATATTAAGATTTCATAAACCCTGATTAAAGTCTATACAGCACCCTATTGTACGTGTGCAGAGTGATTCATAGACTAATATGCAACATTAAAAACAAGTATGAATTTTTAAATATTAATATTTCTCCTGTGTGCTGTGTCTTTAACCCCAAGCTGCCTTCCAACAAAAACAAAATACAAAATGTTCACAAGAGGTTCAAAAAATGTTGCTTCATTTTAATTATAGTCCAGATACATTGTGGGTAACCACCCGTTAAAATGCCTTTAAAGCAACAAGGTTAAAGATTCAAGCTTTTCCATAATGTCTCTAAAATATCATCAATGAGCACATGCTTCCAGTTTTTTTAAACTGGAAACAAGATTTTATGAGGTTGAAAATGATTCTGAGCTCACTTTCCTCTGCACAGAAACCGCTCTGAAAGAGCTACAGACTGAAAGCACTATTGAATGTTACTTCACTCTTCCTTGAACTCGAAAATGATACTAGCACAAAGACTACAGCAGAAGAGCAGTAGAGTGTAGCTTTGCTTTATATCACGTTTGGCTGCAATTGACTTGGTTATTCTTTTTTTTCCCCTAGACTCAAAAATAATTTCCTCTCATTTTATGGTCAAGTAGAACCGTGATAATCATAAAATAAAATCAAATTACATTTCTAATGTTTTTTTTTTTTTCAGGAGAGTGGCCTAATGTTTATGGGAAATTGCCAATGCTCTCATGTATTTAACTCAATTTATACTGGCACTTATTTTATTCAATATATCAAATGTATTCTAGAATAACATCCAAAGTCAATCAGTGATCAAAAAAACATACTCAGTATTACTGTTCTGCAGTGTGCTTAATATGGTTCGCTCATCCTCATTAATGCTGCCGTCCTGCTCAGCATTTCCAGTATGAAGGTACCCCACGTAGCAACTAATTAACATGTCGACACACCATAAATCTTTCTTCTGATGCATCACTTAGTCTGCGTCTAGCTTCTGTCACAAATGACTTCTTGAAGCTAAAAATAAATGTAACATGAAACAAACAAAAATACCATAAAAATATCAAAGTCAACTGAAATCTGGGTTAAACGTACAAATGAGAATGGCTTGTTCTCAGCAAAAACGGTGTCCGCCGTAATTTTTTGTCTATGCAAATTTGATATGATGAGATCATGTGGTAAACAGATTATTTATAAAGTTTTGTCTATTTATATACTCATGTCATGCTGTAGGTATGCCAGCTGTTTTCTTGGATGCAGAAACTTATCAAAATGAATCATATTATCAATATCAATATATCAATATTAGCTGCTATTTGTGAACTGAGTATATTTTAGTTACTATAACGAATGTACAGCATCTCAGCAACACAATTAACCAACTATATAACTGGAACAGTTATTCAAAAAGTAATCTACTGCAAGTTACTGTTTATTAGCACTTCTTTCAACTGTTTATTGGAATTATTGAATGCCATACCATACTTAATACAGCCAAAGTAAATCATGCTTTTGTTTATGGCCAAAAATAAGACGTTTTTTCTCAATGTTTGATAGTTGTTGTTTGTGATAACGTTAGCAACCAATTTGCTTGAAACATAAAAGGAGCCGTAACACAACATTCTAATGTTTTTTTTTTTTTTTTTTACAATTAAATATGCATTTTCCACTGGTTTCGATGAATATTTGAAAGCCAAATTTAGTTTTGACAGTAATAATTACTTATTACTTCCTGGGAAAAGTGCTCTCAACGGGCCTCATTCACCAACTATTCTTAAGAAGTTTCTTCTTAAAATCCACTTTCGTAGTTTTCGGATTTCGGGATTTGGGATTGGGAAAGAACAGAATCTACACACTCAAGAGCACAAAGGTGTCAACAGTTCTGTGGTTTAGGAATACGTCATGCATCTTTTTCCTAGGATCTTTCTCAAGAACAAATTTAAGAAAAAACTTAGGAAGATATTGGTGAATGAGGCCCATTGTTCATTGTAGAAGTTACTCTCTAAGGCCTGAAACATACTTCACTCAAGGGTGCGAACGCCTTGAGCTACGCAGACAGGTTTTGGGCACTGTGTTCAAAAATGTGTCATGAACTGGTTTGGGATAGCTACTGAAAAACTTTCCCCAAAAGTTGTAGCTAGCTGCAATTTAGCTACTTTTCCAGAAGGAGTAGTGGCTACATTTTAGCTACTTTTTACTACTTTCAAAGCACAACTGTCAGAATGGTTGTTTGTGAATCTCCACCTGACACAGCAAACAAGCCCAACTGATACTGTGAACAAAACACAGCATTTAATCTTGTGCCAGAAAGAAACACACAATTAAAAAGCTGCAAATGTACAAAAAAAATGTAACCAATAATCAAACTTACACACCCAAAGGCGTGATATCCAACAAACATTTTGTCTAAAGGCAAAGTCAATCATTACAGGTTTTTTCTAACAAAAATGGACCCTCACAGAAGAGGTACTATTTGGGTGGTGGATCATTCTCAGCACTGCAGTAACACTGACATGGTGGAGGTGTGTTAGTGTGTGTTGTGCTGGTCTGAGTGGATCAGACACAGAAGCGCTGCTGGAATTTTTAAACACCTCAGTGTCAATGCTGGACTGAGAATAGTCCACCAACCAAAAAAACCCAGCCAACAGCGTCCTGTGAGCAGCATCCTAAGACCACTGATGAAGGACTAGAGGATGATTAGCTCATTCTGTACAGCAAGAGATGAGCTGTCGTCTTTGGCTTTGCATCTACAGGGTGAACAAACAACGCAGGTGCGTCTAATAGAATGGACAGTGAGTGGACACAGTGTTTAAAACTACTGCTGTGACTAATCCACTTGTACCAGAACGACACACACCAACACACCACCACCACATCAGATATAATGCAGTGCTCAGAATGATCCAAAACCCAAGTATTACCTGCTCTGTGAGGGTCCTGGGGGTAATGACCACTGAAGAACAGGGTAAAAGGGGCTAACAAAGAATTAGAGAAACAGATGGACTACAGTCTTATTATAGTAGAACTACAAAGTGCTCCTATATAGGAAGAGGAGATGATGAAATGGACACTGAGTGTAGAAACAAGGAGGTGGTCATAATGTCTGATCAGTGTACAGTGTACAGACATGACATTCAGAGTCTTTATTAAACTTCAGCAACACTTTAGCCTCAAAATCCTCATCAGTGACTCTGGATCTGTTTGGGGTGAGAATCAGGCCTGAATAATCTCTCCACTGCTGCAGAGCTGCTGTGGCTCCACAGCAGAGCTAGATTTCTCAGTAAAATACCATAATAGTCCTCCTTTGCTGTAAAATCGTTACGACACACAGTTCTAATACAGTTCAACAATAAATGGTCTTAAACGCTGCTGTTAATGCAGAACTGCTAATTCACCCTTTAACGCTGAAGACGCACAGACTGATGGTCACCATAGCAACGCAGAGAATAAAACGGCAAAGAGGAAGAAGACAAACATCGATAATTTGGAGATCATTTGGACTTATTTACATTTATAAACCACTCTGGTTAGCGGATACATTTAATCTGCAGCAACTCTTGAAACTTAAGTCAGCTTCTCTTTCTCCCACTTCTCGTTCGAATTCTCCTGTTCCACCTTAAATGTCCCAGCAGGACAATCTGGCACCTCAGGCATCATTTAAGGTGGAACGGGACAATGAGAAGCTGGAGGATGAGAAGCGACTTCAACCTCATAAAAAGTCAAACACTGAGAGACATTTTACAAGAAACTAGTGGAAAAATTTCCGGAGATGTGAGAAAAGCGGCTACAGCAGAGCTAAATGTTAAAGCAGAGCAAAGTAGGTCTGGGTTTGGGTTTATGTTCTTAGCCTGTATTAGCACATCAGCACACACTGAGGGATACCTACAGCTAAGACGGTAGAACTGATATAAGATGTCGTGCCTCCCAAGGTGGGTTGATTATTTGCTGAAAGGACAAATGCATTATCACCTTTACATTCCAACAAAAGAGGTAAAGTGTTTTAGCCGCAATGCAAGAACGCATGGTGTGTTTGTACAGACGGATCGAGCGTTTGCAATGCGTTAGTAGAGTGGTGTCACTTGCGTTCACGTACTTGAGCATAATTCTGGCCTAAAGCAAACATCTGCACCACCTGGAAAATGCAAAGGAAAACTCAATAGTCATTTCAAAACTTCAGTACAGCATTACCCCTGCATTCGCAATGAATAAGACTTAACCAGTTATGCATGATGCACAGTTAAAAGTGTGCAACACTAATGCCATCTTAAAACAGTAATATGTCTGCAGAAATAAAACATTGCAACGTTTACAGAGCTGTTTCTGAACTGTCACCTGTTGAGGTGAGGTTAGAGCTTCTTTTTCCTTGCCACCGGGACATTTATCTAGGTTCATACTGCATTAGCATGCAGTGTGACTAGACGCTTTGACACATTATTTGTGGAGTTTACAGTATATTCACAACCCAAGTCATGCAGTCAGCTATCACAGAAAGCATATCTATCCAAATTACGCACATAGAGATGCACATAAAATACATAGACTAAATGTTTGAAATAAATTATGTGTAAAAATTGTTACTAGCTTAGAAAGCTGAGTACAGTACCAGAATTCTTATTGATTCAGCAACTGTATTGTGATCACAGGAATTTAAACCATAATGCATTACTGTACTTGGTTACAGGGAAATTAAAAGTCCTCTAACACTGCTTAGACAAGAAATAGTCTTAAGACGATGACTAAACCTTAATAGGGAGCTAAATTGCTACGTAGACTAGAGACAAACATGCAGGAGATTAATAATCAGCCTAAATGCCATGCCCCTTGTTTCAGAGGATTGGAATTTTACTCAGGCTCTAAAAATGCAATTCCTTCAAAAAGGGAAGTCTCGTAACTGAACAGTTTTCCTACTATTTTTGCCAGACTTAGAGAAATGACATGTTCATCTCAGCTCTCAGTGAGACCTGCTATTCATCTGCAGAATAAACCCACATCAATCATCCAAATGTCAACAAACAAAGCAAAGGACACACTATCAAAAACTAATCTCATGGAAGACATGTACCAACTGATAGAAATAAAGAACTGAGGGAGTAAATATATCTCGGTAAGGGAGAAAAAAGAAAAAAGAAAGAAATGCCTCGACAGAAATGCAAGCACACATTGACAGGAGAAGTCAAGGATTTAATATTCCTGCGTTTCACTCTGGGGGAAGCCGCATGAACGTGGGCCACCGAGGTAACGCTGTAACGCTCAAAAGGTTCCGCGACAGTACAACATTATAAAAATGAGAGCAAAGCAAACAGACTAATCCTCTTTTCTCAAAGCAGCTCAGACAAAAGTGCCTGCCATTCCTCCGCATACAAATTGGCATCCTTAGTGCATACGGGATGTAAGATGGGACTTATTAAAGTGGATTGATTGTTTTGTTGTGTTAATTCTAATGGGATTCTAAATTGTGTGTTAAGAAGTTCGGAGCAGGTTTGGCCTTGGGGTACACGCCCTTAGATCCTGTGCCAAAGGCATTGCGCTGACCTCCTTAATCTTTCCCACACACGCAGAGCAAATGAAAGCTCAAAGTAGCTTTGCGAAGGCCTATACATCATCTAACCGGCATCAGAAGCATTTACGCGCTCGAAAATGTTCGGCCTCTGGGAGTGTCCCTCAGGGCATGCTTCTTAATTTGAAGTCAAAAATACATTTACAGCACAAGAGGAGGTAAGACATGGGATGTGTGATTAAAGAGATGATTAGAGATTCTATCCATCCCCGAGAAAGTGAGAGAGAGGAGAGAGAGGGGGAGAGGAAGTGGGAGGGAGATGACTGACGGCGTATCTGAGGGGAATGCGGAAAAAGATCAATAAATCCAGTGGTAGCATGAGAGAATTGGTAAAAAAATTGGAAGAAAGTACATGGAAATCTGAAGATCACCTGAAAATACTTGACACATGTATACTAGGCAGTTCAGATCTGTAAGTCAGTAACTAGGGGGCTTCACACTGTACATTAAACAGAGACAGATCCTATGAGCTTTAGTAACTTGTTAAACAGACATGGGTCCTCCACTGGCCCCCTAAAACCAGTGACATTTGTGAATGTCATGACCTTTTGTAACCAGTTTTTTAAAATCCTAAAGGTTTTATTTGACAGTATAAATAGCAAAACAGCTATGATGGCAAAAACTGACCTTGATTGTATAATATCAACAGATGTTGTAAGACGGCCTATTACGGGCTGGAATGAGCGAACAGGATTTGAGCTGAGATACTGTGAGTGACTGCGAGAGAGAGTGAAGGCAACAGATGAGTGATGGAGGTTAGGACATGTCCAGAGGAGAGCACAGCTTTCCTCCATGGGTGTAAGGGATAATTGGGTGCCAGAATAAGAAATAGCCCAGCCATGCTCTATTGCTAGCGAGTTTATTCCACTCCAGAGTTCAGCCTAATGACATGAAGTTGACGATACGTAAAGGTAGAGCACAACAAAATGTTTTAGTAACTGCAAGGTGAGAACAATTTGTACGATGCAATGCAGGGCAATTTTTAAGAACGCGACACATTTGACAAATAAATGGCGTACTGAATCAATTTATGACTCAAGCAGACTAGTGTATAATGCTGTTATGAGCAGTACGCAGCATTCGGTAACACTGCCATTGGTTGTGAAGAAGGATAAAACTGGAGCAGTGAACATCCACATATAAGCATTCCGTTCACTAACTTTTACTATATTATATTTACTCCATTTATTACCTAGCACAAAAAGGCCTTGAAGTTTGATTTGTCACCTGCTTTGTGAGGAGTGCCGAGGACAGAAACAGCATAATATAGCGTTAACAGCCCCTCATTCTGAAGCATGCAGAAACCCAATCCTCTGAACATGTAAATTGGTAGATAAAAGATTCTCTTGTAAGTAAAAGCCCTGAGGTTCGGAGGCCATTAGGGACACACAGAGACAACAAGGGCCTTGTTGGCATGACAACCCGAAAAGTCTGAATCTGACTCTAATCTCTTAGCTGCCAGTTGTCAAAGAAAATCTTATGAACACAAGAGGCAGAGAAGTCTTCCTCCACAAGGCTCAGGGGAGCAGCCAGCCACTCTCTTCAGCGAAATGATCCCAATTAAAATGTCAATTAATAGATCCTCGATTGAAGGCCATATCAATAACTACAAGGCAAGCTCACTCCCACAGCTAAAAGGCTTGCATAAGTGATTCTGGAATACTTTTCGATGGCTAGGCAGCTGCCATCACTTGAAGAGTATTCATGAAACTGCCGAGTACCATTTAAAGCATTACAGCAGGCACTCCACTGTCAAGTCCAACGGTATGCTATCTACCTATTCTGACCCATGTCTGAGAGGCTGGAAATTATGAATTTAACATCATTTTCTCTATAAGAGAAGTGAACTACCCCCCAACCATTAGTTTGCTTCTCCAAATCGTGCTCAAAGTACATCATTTCCTCTTTTAACTCATCCATATGAAATAGCACTGCAAACCAACTTACTAATGATATTCTCTCTTTTCAGAAACCATTTAAAGACAATCTCATTTGCATTTTAAATTTGCTGGCTATCATTTCCCACATTTGCATTCTTATACTGTATTGCCATATCCGGATAGTGTGAAAGAAAAAAAAAAAAAGCAGCCGTGCAACAGTACAAGGCCCAGCCGGTCGCTTTGATCACGTAGTCAAGTAATATAAATAATTATGTATATTTATATATAGACAGAGAGTGAGAGAGGTAATGTTGGAGATGGGATTGAAATGGGACTGACAAGATAAAAGCGTTGCCGAGATCAAGAGCGGAGATGAGAGGAGGGAGGAGGGAATTAGCAGATAAGAGAAGGAAGAGACAGGACCCTGTCAAAACAAAGAGAGATTCACGCAACTTCACGTCAGCCGTCTGCAAGAGCAGACGCTGGTGCCGCCAACGCTCAGCTCGCTTAACATCACGCTACGGCAGGTGACATGGAAGTAAAAGGACAATGTCTGGACCACCTAGTACTCTGGTATTTATGGAGCCAGGTATAGATATGTAATACTTTTATACAAAATTATTTCAGAATCGTATCTGTATTGGCAGATACAGATACAGTGCCCACCACAAATATTGACACCCTTGGTAATCATGAGCAAAATGAGATGCAGAAATCTGATCTTTATTTAAGGTATAATGATTCAAAGAAAATACTAAACCTATCTAACTGAAATATATTCCCATTAATATTTTATGTTTTAAAGTTCAATTGAGTTTTTAGGAACACTTAAACAGTCATCCATGACTTCCTGTTTCACTAGGGAATATATATAACATGAAACACAGGCTGAATTCCCTCAGTCATCCATCAGTATGAGAAAGACCACAGAATACAGCATTGATGTATGACAAAAGACTGTTGACCTGCACAAATCAGGAAATGGCTACAGGAAAATAGCTAATGAGTTGAAAATTTCCATTTCCACTTTCAGGTCAGTAATTAAGAAGTTTAAAACAATGTTGAGATGTTAAGAATCTGCCAGAAAGAGGGCGCATGTCTATACTGACTCCACACACAGGAAAGAGGATGGTTCGAGTGGACAAAAAAAATCACAGATGGGGAATTGCAGATAGGTCTTGGGGTCAGAACTTGTCCTAAACCACAATTAAACACCATCTACATATCCACAAGTTGTTTGGGAGGGTTGTCAGAAGGAGGCCTCTGCTGTCAAGGACCAACAAAATTAAGCTCCTACAGTTTGCCATATGTTACTGGAATATTCAGTGAGACCATGGTCATGACCAGATGAGACCAAAATAGATGTTTATGGCAACATCAGAGATGGATTTGGTGTAGACACAAAGATAGCCATGCAGAAGTTCCTCATGCTCAATGTGAAGTATGGTGGTGGATTAGTGATAATGTGGTGCTATTTTTCTTCCAAAGGCTCTGGGCAGTTTATATGAATACATGGAATCACAGGTTCCATCAAGTACTAGCAGCAATGGGCCCTTTGCACGAGATTCGTGATTACTTCCGGTTTAAGCATTAGCAGGGTAAAACTCACTTCCTCTCTACATAACTACTGCAGAAGCGATGACAAAATGTTTTAGTAGTGAAGTATAATGCTCAAACATTGAGCTACAACAGCTATATTTTAGTTTTCCTGCACTGTTGTGACAAACAGCGAGAAGAAGGAGTGGACAGAAGCACTGATTTAACTTAAAACAGAGCTAAAATGCTGTATGTGTGGGTTAGCCTTGTTTTTACTGCAGTCTGCTGCAGCTGCTCACATCAAGCAGGCACTGTGTTTGTACAACATGCCAGCGATTTCTGTAATATTCTGTTTTTGAAAGAAAGAAGAACTTGTATATGTAGTATGAATTTCACATACTCTGTTTATATTAAGCTAGCTATGATGGTTCAAAGCTATTGCCAACCAAGCTAGTTTGCCTGGCTAACATCAAGCAGCTTTCTGCTTTTTCAAATGTCACAGCATAACCACGATGCTAACATACTAGTTAGCTAGGAGTTATGTTTTTGATTGTGCAGAGAAAGGTGGATGTTTTCCAAAGTACTGCTTCAAAAATGGCCATGAAACAATAAGAATAATGCTGTTTGGCTGATCTCTAACATAGCTAGCCAGCTAGCTTTAAAGTTTGCTACTCATATGAAGCTGGTGTTCCTCAAACTGCTAATGGCAGCCTGCTAGCCTACCATAAGCTAAAAGAGTTTAAACGATGTCTGTCAAATAGACTTTACATATAAAAGTTTTTGGTTGTGTTTGTTACAGGAGTAGCTGGCATCCTGTAGCTAAATGTGTCAAAGAACCTGTTGGCCAGCTGGTGCCAGCAGCTAATGAAAACTAGCTTTCCTGTTTGGGAATACAGCTACAGGTAGAAATGGCTTCTAGCGTAGCTAGCTAGCTACGGCTAAACATTGTCTCCCAAATTCATACAACATTTAAAAGTTCTTTCTTTTGAAAACAGAAATATTACAGAAATTGCTGGCATGTCATACAAAGACAGAGAGGCTGCTTGATGTGAGTACAATAAACAGGGCTACATCACACACACACAGCATTTTAGCTGTGTTCATAGTTAAATCAGTGCTTCCATTCACTTCCTATAATCACTTTTTGTCATGATAGTGCACGAAAACTAACATATGTCTGTTGTAGCTCAGTGTCTGAGCTGCTGCAGGGTTTGTGTTGGTCATCCTCTAGTCCTTAATTAGTGATCACAGGACGCTGCCCATAGGACACTGCTGGCTGGAAATTTTTGGCTGGTGGACTCTTCACAGACCAGCAGTGACACTGAAGCGTTTAAAAACTCCAGCAGCATTGCTGTGTCTGATCCACTCGTACCAGCACAACACACAAATAAAGAATATTAAAAGATTAATATATTTTCAGACAGTTTTTACTTGTTTTAATTAATTTTATCAAATGAATTATTCCACAACATTGGCAGCTATCTTACAATACAAGCAGCAATCTTACAATATTCTTACAACAACTCCAAAATAAGAAATATTTCATATATTGATTAGATTCATAATGATTTTTGCCAAGATATAATAATTGCAATGTATAATGTTTATTTCTCTGCCAGTATAGTGAGAAATAAGTTAAATTATTTATGTAATATGATTTCACTTCAGTGTATAGTTTTTACTTTAATCCAGTATTTGACATTTAACTAAAAAGCAACATTCAAAAGAACTGAGAGAGTCAGTATTGAAGTATTGGTTGTGTTATCAAACAATACTGAACTATATCCAGCTGTAAATTGCAAAACGTTTTAGTTTTTGTTTTTAGGAGAGAGAAATCTTGAAGTCCTCCTTCTGTACACAAAGCAGCGGTAGTGGCGATGGATGCTCTGGCCCTGCAGTGCCCGCTGTCTCAGTGGGCTGCTCTGTGCCGAGGAGCGTGCTGGTGTGGGAGGGAGAGAGAGGGAAAGCTGTGGATGCCGTTTAATGGACAGCCCAGAGAAGGAGCCCCAGAGTGGGAGAGATAATCAGAGTGAGAGTGCATGTAGGAGAAGCAACTGATAATAGAGCATAGGAGAGGGGAAGAGAGTGCGAGAGAGAGAGAGAGTAGAGAGAGTAGAGAGAGAGAGAGAGAGGAGAGAGAGAGAGGAGAGAGAGAGAGAGAGAGAGAGAGAGAGAGAGAGAGAGAGAAGGAAAAGGGGAGAAGGTGAGAAAGAGTGCTGGGAGAAAGGACTGGGTCTGAATGATCCTTTGCTATTGCCTATTTGTAGCTGTATGTGACATCTCAGAGAATGCCAAGAGCCCAAGGCTAAAGATTAATCTGCAGCCCAAGCAGAGGTCAGAGGATTTAAGGTGTGCTTTTGAGCCCATGAAAAATGCATGTGTTTCTGTTTGTGTATTTGTAACTAGTATAAAAATGGCAGTGCTGGAATCATGGAAAGTCTTTGGGAGGTTCTGGGACAAAGTATTGCTTGGAACTGAATTAATGTAGCTGACACTTTGGACAACAAAGCCAGGTGGGCTATTATGATGTGGTAAACAATGATGAGTAAATCAGAGAAACAGAGACTTTAACATTTCCAGTCTAACAAAGCCATACTCGTCCATTTCAGCACTAATTTAAGGAAAAGACGTGCATTTACATACCCAATTTTGATGGAAACATTAAATTTTACATGATGAGATGAGGGACTTGACATAGTGGCCCAAAAGAAAAATGCAAGCATTTATTGCATAATTGCCTGATCACAATTGCTTGAGCTCTTGGTAATGATTTAAGTGTTACCTTTCACAGTCATACATATGCAAAAGTTTGGATGCCCCGGTCAAATGACATGTTTTGTTAATTGGGAAAATAAATGCAGATCTTTTACAGAGAACACACTTCTGCATATTTTAATACACTAGTACAGTTTATTTGCTGACTTTGACACAGTGGAAAAAGATAAATACACAACATGGTCTGTGAAAAAGTTATTGCATATAAATGTTATTTTATATTCAATTTTTTTCAACATGATAAGCCCAGCAAATAAATAAAAACATTCCCTTATGTCCAGGTTTGCTTTTACTAGGTGATGATTCTAATGTAACTTATAATTGACAGCAAAAACCGTGTTTGAATGGCAGCTTTAACAGCTTCCAGGAAGTCTATTTTGAAGGGGTGATTTGTGAATAAAGATATTCAGGTACCTTTATCTTGGCATTGCTATTTTTTAGATATTAGTTATTTTGGAACAGGCTACAGCTAAATTTCAAGGTGAAGGCTGGCACAATTCAGAACTGGTCAAATACCATTGCTTTTGTGAAGGCCTTGCAGAGCCAGAGTATTCAAATTTAATATAATATTTCTTTTAATTTTTTTAATTATCATTGTTTGTTTGCTGGTCTATGGGCGTGATGCAGATACTATCGTAACAACCCCCCACCCCCAATATCTGTTTTTAATATTGCATTTGAAGTGTGTGTGTATGTTATCAAAAACCAATAAATATACGTTTAAAAATTACAAGAAAAATGCCACGTTTCAGGTTTAATCACTGTAGAGGACATGTTAGCTCATGCTTATTTAGAAAGTCAGTGGATGCTTTTTCATCAGTTCAAGTAAATAAAAGAAAGCCAAAAATGCATTTCTTGAGATGTCATGAGTTTTATGAAAACGTCTGATTTGGTGCTATACCTTGGTTCTTTAAAGGGCGGCAGTAAGTAACATTTGTACATTTGAGCTCGAGCTGTTACTGTAGTAGCTGTTAAGCTTGAACTAAGTATTGACAGCTAGGAAGCAAGACCGCTAATTAGCCATTTTGACCACTTTTGGCTTGTACCTTGTATAGTTCTATAAATGCAATTACAATTTTAAGCACTGTTTTATATGGAAATAAACTGAAAGCTAAAATTTCATGATTGAGATAGACTTTTAATACAAATATCTTTAAGGCAGATACTGAAAAGTGCTAATTGTTTTGCAATGCATAACCTCTGGAACCCTCGAATGCTTCTGAACCTGGAATCTATACTGAACGAATCAGTATGCAGAGCAGGGTGCACTATTGATTTTTGAGCTATTCCGGGGCTCATGTAAACACAGGATCATTTAGATTGTGGATGTCTTCAACAAAAGCACACAGCAGCCTCCAGTTGACCAGGATGAATGTAAGCACCGGAGCTCTACCCCATGCCTGTTTAGAATCTAGAGGTCAAGTATGATATACGACGTACCATCTGCTTATCATCCACAAGCAGAGATTTTTTTTCACTCCAGCGCGTAGCAGAATGAAGGTCGGCTAGTCCGTACAGGGGGATCTCCTCGCTTGATCCTTCTCTCCCTGATATGTGATAAATCTGATAAGCGCACCTGAGAGAATTGCTAAACAGGATTATGGCCCAATAGGCCACCATACCCCATGTGGCCCACTCTGAGACAGAGAGAATTCTGAGGACGTTCAGAGAAAGCCATGGGGCTCATAAAAGGTGAGGTTATTCCAGAAGAATGTACATGAATAAAGACAAGGGAAAGGTGCATGTTAGAAATGTTAAAATGATCTGAAGCTTTAACCAGCTTTGAGCAGCTGTTAAACAAAAAAAAAAAAAAATTAAAATGATTAATGAGTCATCACTGTGAAGGTGTAATGGTGCAGATTACAAATGGTTACACTTTCTTTAGCCAGTGAGAATAAGCTGTGTGAGGAATAGGTTGGTGACATGTCAGATGATTTGTGTGTGTGGAGTTTTTTCACTTTCTATTAAAGAGCATCTGCAATACAGATTCACCTGTGAACATAAATGTTGAATACTAGAATCACAGCGCAGCAGCTACACTGGAAAAAGTCACACCTTTCCTAAACATTATCGCACTGAAAAATAATCATAGCAGAATATGAAAAGATATGAATCCAGAATATGAAGGTATGAAGTAAGTGGTGGTAAATACAGAGCTGTCAAAAACACTATATCTTCTGTAACTGTACACAGGAGAAATTCTCATAATAAAAGTACTTGAGTTCTGGGCATGTAAAACAGTAGAGGTGTAACAATGCAAATATTTTCAAGTTCAATATTGGGTTCGATGGTCAAGATTGAATCAAATTTTGATACTATTTGCTAAAAATAGGGCCAAGCAGATGTACCGGATGGCTGATAGTATTCGCTGATAGTAGTGACCCACAGTATTATTGGCATTGTCTCCTGGTGATAAGACAAATTCTTAGACATTGTGTCAGTGTGGAACCCAATGTGAGACACTATTTAAAGCTGCACTATGTAAGTTTTGGAGACTTTAAGGAGTTTAAAAAGTTTCACTAAAACTATTAGAGTGTCACATTAAAATCTAAAATGCAAATCTAAAAATAAATAAGCTGATAACATCAGTTTTGAAATTTAAAATCAGTATTGGCCACAAAATTTTCATATCGGTTGGCCTATAATCCTGATTTCTTACTATTCCACTTTTTACATATTTTATTTTGGTAATTTTTTTTGTTCAATGACACAAAACATACAAAGCTTGAATGAATGGCATTTACTGGTTGGTTAACTTCTCATTTGAATTCTCTAAGGATGAAGTTGAGCAGCAGTTACGTTCAGGCACCTGTGCAAGCACCTAAATGTAAGTGCTGCACCATTTAAGGTGGAGTGAAAATTTGGAATAAGAAGCCAACTTTAGCTTCGTCTAAATACTCAAGTCATCTGTCTCATATGTGTGTCCCATATACTTCTGCCTTTGACCACTAGACATGGCTGGAATTTGTGAAATATAACAATTATATTGCTATCAGTACCAGCTGGTCCACAGCTTATTTAGCGCACAAGGCCTTGAAACAATAAACTCATCTGATAGAACTGAAAGAGTTAGGTGGCCTCTCAGGCGGTGCAAAAGGGAGTGCAGCAATCAGACTGCTGTGCATTTTAGGCTAAGGATAAAATTGCTTTTTGTTATTGCTTAATCTCCATTGCCCAAAAACAAAGTGGACTACTTCAGATGCAATGGACTAGACAGTGGAAGGTAATTGAGGGACTGCTGCTTCTTTTTGATGACATTTTAAATGTGCCTCAAATATCTAACATTAGCAAGGTTTGCACTTTTTGTAGGTCAGACATCTGTACTACCAGAGGAAGAATTTCAGATGGTATACTGGATGTATCTCCCACAATGGTTTAAAAGATCAGTAATTTCTCCACATGTTAGGAGTCTAGGAAGCCCACAAGTGGGGCAGAAGTCCTCAAAAGGCAAAACAAAAACTAACAGCACATCATTATCAGTACTTTTCAGTGCACAATCCCTTGACTGTTCAAAGATAAAAGACAGTCCCTGTCTCTTAATCTCTACTACTGAATGTAAGCTTATTGCATTGCCAGAGTAAATGTGTTGTTTGCAGCTGCTGCTGAAATCATGGTTCTGTGTCTTATTACATGAATGTGAGTTATTTGTTCATCAGCATGTTAATGACAGAGGTGAAAGTCACACAGCTCCTGCCCTCCAACCCATGCCATGAAAGCGATCAAAGTCAAAGTGACTTTGCAGAAGGTATCATAGGCAAACAACCTAATTATGACTGAAATTCCATTCCAAATAAGCACATGTCCATGAGCAATAGCTCTCTTTTTGCAATGAAGCTTTGGTTTAGTCTAAAAGGCCCCAGTATTTGCAATAATAATCAGTATTCATGCACCACGCATGCTTGGCATATGCTCCACCATATGTTTGGAATCTACTGCAAGGCTTTTTTTTTTTTGCACTGTTACACGGCTCACGAAGAATACCACTCCATCCCGTATGCCAGGTCAGTTAGAGCTTGTGCAGAAATATGAGGTTTTCTTTAATTTACATTTTCTGAGAATGAAAAAAAAGTATTTTGCAAGCTAATGCACTGGCATCCGTGTAATCATCTGCTTTGGTAGTCGAGACAACATAAGTGGCTTGTGTCTCTGAGGAAAACGCAATGTCAAGTTAATGACATCCAGCTAATAGCTCATAGAGATGGTAAATAAGACACAGTTGGATGGAATATCAAAGCCAAAGCGTTGCACTTAAACGTGATTAAGCCCTGTAACTAAGCTCATTTGGAAGTATGAAGAATAGGATAAAAGGACACAATTGGATGTGGACAAAATGCCATCCAGCTGTTCTGACAAAGCCATGTGCAAAACAGAGTTATTTCAGGATGCTGATTTATCAGCACCACACAATTTTTGGGTTAGTCAAACAATTGCAATGCTCCAGAAAAAGTTTGCCTTTCTGCCACAAAAAAGTCAAAAATGCTGCTGAAAAAACAAAAAAACAAAAACAAATGACTCACCTCAAATATCAAATCAGTCAAGCAGTCATACAATAATGCCACCAAATGAAAATGCAACCAATTTAAACAGCCTTGTGAAACAGCAAGCCTATGTGGAATCCTGCTAATCTAAACAGATGTAAGTCTAATGAGTAAATAATTAATTTAAGGTTCCTGGAATAAGGAGAAAAAGAGTTGATGTGCTCTTTATAATTAAATAATCCTAATTATTCAGAAAACGCTGATAACTCTAGAAATTATGCCGATGTACAGCTATTTGTTTACTGGAAGTGAGCACATTCTGCAGTATGACAGCGGCTTTGCAAACTGTTCAACCACACCACAGTGTATCTCATTAAATATACAGCGTGAAGAGCCCTACGGTGCGCATCTTTCGCACCTGCTCTGGCTAAGTCGGTCTAAATTGTGCTGTACAAGTGTCTGTGGTCTTTGTTAGTAGGATTATATAAGACAGACTGGCAGGTGAGACTTTGGAGGAATCCAGGAAAATGTGAATGTATCTGTCATTTCACTCAGCATGTGGAGCACCATGGATGCCCAAGTTTATAGGGGTATGTGTGGAGAAAAGCACTGAGCGTGTGAAGCTCATGGATTGATTTTCACAGTTATTAAACCAATATTTTTCTGTGTAGTTCTCAGCAGAATGCAGAGAAAGCCCAACCATTTTGCCCATCGGCCACTGATTCTGAAATAGCTAATAGCTACATACTAGTGACAGGCATCTGTTCACAGCTCAAGAGTTCATGAAGCCTATTTTTTCCTCCCAGTTCTAGAAGCTTCACACTTGAGTATAAGCTAGGTCAAACTGGCCATTGAATACAGTTAAGTGGAATATGTAATAAGTGTGTCTCAGTCCATTAGAACAAAACACTGTCCAAGACACAAGAAGGGTACAGATAAAACCTACCCTGCTATTTCTTTCCCATATTCTGATATCTGAACTCGGGGTATTGGTGGATGAGGACCGTCCATATACTAATTAATCTTATATATTTCCCCCTCAAGTCTACTTATTATGTTTGTATGGGTTTATATACAAAAATAGTCATTCATCACTGCAGAACCATTTTCCAACCTCTCTTTATCTGTTAAAATTAACCAGCCTGTTTTATTCAACCTCATTCAAATAGAGCTGTCAAGCTGTCAACCAGAAGGTTGTTGGTTCAACAACTTGGTTGTGCCCTGGTCCCCCCAAACTGTGCAATTGTCCGTTATTACCTAGAAGTTAATGGACCGTAAAAGAAAGCATTCCCCCTTTAGTAAGTAAGCATTGGTGCTGTATATCAGACAGGTACATCACTTTTTTTGCTTTACAATAATATCCACTTGAAAAGATGACAAAAAACAACAGTTCCCCATTTCAATGTGTACTGCTTACCCTTCAATATCCATAATCCACCTCGGCTGTGGTAGAACAATGACAGAAGATAATTAACCACCTTCTAATTCATTTACATACTTGTGCTACCTGTTGCCAAAAATGTAAAACCATCCACCCTCTGCCAAGCTGCTCATCTAAGACAGTGCAAAATTAACTATAAATACAATTTGGAACTTGGAACAAAACAAGAACAGTAGGACGTCGAGTCAGTTTATCTCGCCGATTGATACTGCCACTGTTGCACTGGACCATGAAATTGTCATTTGTTCTGCAAGCCTTACGTCAAATCAAAGTTAAGGGGCTGCGCATTGGCAGAGGGACTGAATCCTGCTAGCAGGGACAGAATCCCATGGCTAATTATATCCATTTCAAACAAACAGATAAAGAAGTGGCAGAGAGTACCTGCTAATGCCTAGTAGCATATCTGTAAAATGGAGCATGAAAATGTCTACAGATCTGCGACGTTGAATGATAAACTCGCAGCGGTCGCCGGCACACACACACACACACACACACACACACACACACACACAGATGCGACACATTCCTGGCACCACATACACACTTACACTCACACACAAAGTAGGGTTTTTTCGTGCACATCGCTCTTGTGTGTGTGTTGATGCTGAATGTGCTGAAGAGGAAGCATTACAGGGAAGTAATGTAACCCATTTGAGAGATTACATTTTTTGAACAAGCTTTTAGAGAAAATCCCACATCCCCATCCAAAAAACACACTCAAACACACATACATCCCCTCCAACCCCCCCCAAAAATAAGATTACTATGAGCTGTGATTTTCAAAGGAGCACAACACTGAAAACACAGTGACACCATAAAGAGCATGGAGAGAGAGGGGAGAGAGAGAGAGTTTGGAGGTGGTGCGAGTCAGTCTGCTGCTTAGTTGGAAAGAAAATGGCTGCACAGACAACAAATAAAAAAAAAAAGAAAAAAGAAAGGAGTAGAGGAGGCGTATTATCAATATCCTGCCCTTCATGCAGACTGCACTAAAGCAGAGGATGGGGAAGCCAAGAGAGAGAAGCGGTCAGCCACTCGGCCTCAGCGCTACACATGACAGTACCATTAGGCCACAGCGCTCGCCAGAGGAGGGGTCAGTGCTCGACTGTGCAAATGGCCACAAGTCAAAAGAAACGGACGCAAAAATAATGAGAGGAAATCAAAGTGATCATAAAAGACACACAAAAGCTGTAACGCCAGCAGGCATCCCAGCCAATCGAAAAAAGGTCTGCGATGAGGAAGAGGTTATTTTTTTATTTTTTCTGGTTAGTGTAGCGTTGAAGGAATCCTTTACTGAGTTGCGTACAGCGCGATGACATATACTGACCTGGACTTGAGACAGCACTAGTTGTAGCACTAGTTGTGGTAGGTTCAATAATCACTACAGGGGAAAAAAGGAGAGAAGGAAAAAGAGGACATTCATATATTATCAGGAAAAAAGAACCATTACAGGAAGTGGAAAAAGAAATAATGAATGCCAAATAAACAGAAGAAAAAAAAAGAGAGAAAAGAAACACGTGGCTGGACTGGAGAATGGGGTATGAATCTGCCCTAGAGCAGAGAGTGGCTGTGTACTGTAACTATTTGCATACTCTTTGTATTTCATACATAAGCACCAGTTTCACAAAGACCAATTCCTCATACATGCAAGTGTACTTGGCCAACAAAGTGACTGATTTTGACTTGAACAGCCGCTGCGCTCTCCTCTCTTCTTCTCTGGTCATTCTCGGCCATCAAACTCCTTTTCCTCAAAACTCAAACCCAGCAGACCCCTGCTGTGATCTAAAAAAAACTCTGTCCAATGTAATGTTCAAAATCGTTTTTGATTAGTTTTTAATTTTCAGAGGGGGGTTTGACTGAGTCAGTTTCAAATCACATTATGATTGCTGATCTTTGATACCCTAAATCTGAAGCTTCTGACCATCACTCAATTCAGTGGAAAGAACCTTGGCTCAATTAACACATAGAATTAAATTTGCACCTGAAAGACAACCATTTAATCATGACTAAGTAATACCCCCCTTCATTTTATTAATAGATATCACACTCTGTCGACTGACCCAGCTCCACTTTTGGGACATACTGAAACCAGAGCTCAAATATCAATCTGGATTTTGATCACTCTCTCTCTATAATCAGTTTTGCCACTGATTAAATTTCAAATTTCTCCATCTCCAGAGGAAATCTCCAGAAAAGGATATTTCCTCCTCTGGGTAAATCTACTCAAGATGAAATGTGCACAGTGAAGGATCTTTTTTGCCTTTTGTCCAAGAAATGTTCACTCACAGTACTGTGCAAACGTTAGAGACCACTCTTCATTTATTTCATTTCCAGTCAAAATGACCATCAAGTAGAAGAGACTTTTCTGATGAGGATTAGATATAAAATAATCCAATTGCATAAGAAAGTGAAAAATGTGAGTTTTTAAACTGGAGGGTTTAAAAAACTAATGTAGGTTATTGAGAAAATGAGACTCCTAACAACTGTGCAAGATATGATAGACCACCAAAACTGTCAGCATCAGATAAACAGTAATGAAAGTTTTCATCTCTGAGATGTATTTGGAGAAACTCAGATTGAAGATTGAAAAATATATACCAGTTTCTGAAGACAATTTAAAGCTATTTGTCTGAAATGACGGGCAACTGTCACAAATCCATTTCTGAGAGTCCATTTTCTGAAAATGTACAAATTCTCACACACACACACACACACACATACGCACACACGCGCGCACACACACACGCACACACACACGCACACACTTTTGCCGTTTATTCAGTTTTTGACATAATTTGAAAAAGCCTGTTGCCTTTAACAATATGTACATTTCATGAAAAGGCCTAACATTACTCAGAAAAAGTCTATAAACTTCTTGTTGACAATAACCTGTACTTTTTGGTCATTTTGCCTAAATGACCACCCTTCATTACCAGTATTAATGAAGGGTGGTCTCTGACTTTTGCACAGACCTGTATTTGACTGAACATGTTTAAAATATTGTACACAGTAATAGCCAGCTTTGAACTATTCAAATCACATCTTCCTTACTTCTAATTCCCAATCACCAATAGATCAATAGGTCTTGGTGAGACTCCAAAAAGAATGAATCTGATTCAAACCTATATCTAGCCAGAAATACTAAACTCTTACACAGAGAGATGTGATTGTTAGCTGTGTAACAAAATTCATACTTCAGTCATCCTACCACACAACAATCATCATCATCATCTCAGATGCAGACATCGCTTCAGGATGTCTGTGGCTGCAGTTAGACTCAATAGATGGTAAAGTCTGTTCATGCAAGGCAACATTAATGCACTCTTTTTTGGATTAACTGTGCTTTTGGGTGAACATCTTTTGTCAAAGTTCAATAATCGCTCAACGACAGATTTTCTCTAGTAAGCCCTTTCATAAATTGTGATATTAGGAGTTACTTCCAAATTGCAGCACTTAGCCATGAGAAATAGCCTGAAGGGGTGAGGAGAAAAAGAAACCGCATGTGGTGTTACATAACACAGGCCTTAACCACTTTCATCAAAAGTACTGTAGATGTTTTGCACACAAGCGCACAACCAGGGAGTAGTTCCCCACGCGCTGGAATAAACAGAGTCTGGAAGAATAAACTGAGACTTCATACAGGAAAATGTAAAATAAGATTAGGGTAAAGAGGCAAAAAGCATAGAGCAGAAAGTTCTGAAGACTGCCAACACATTTAACTTTACTGAGTCATCATAAGAAATCATTTGAGTGGGAACGATTTTTTTCCCTTTCTATCTACTGCACAGTGGGGACACCATCCAGGACATCCCACAGTACACTGCTTGCTTAACCTTTGTAATACAACCCACTTTATTTAGCCGTTCTATTTACATCTTGTTTATTCTGCTTTGTAATGCTGAGGAAAAATAATGGTGAAAATGCACATATAACCTTTTACTACGAATAATATTGGGCTGCCATGAAGAAAGGTTTGGAAGTGTTTAAGTGAATGCTCAAACATACATAAAAATCACTTACTGCATTCACGTTGTTTGAATGTATCTTCATATAAGTGTCTGTCCAAGCAAATACATGATTTCTGCCCACATATATCTTAACAGGGATGTTCCAATCAAATCAGGGCCATTGTATATTAAGCTTAACCCCATTCTGATCTTTTCTAAATGGTTATTTCACATAAATATTCAGAAAAAGGATTAAAAACAACGATCAGTGATTTTCCTGTGGCATTGATTTTTATACAATTAATGCATAACAATTAATGTATAACTGTGTTATACAAATATTGCATCAGAACAATTGGCCAAACAACTAGACTGTGATTTATCTGTATGTATGTATGTATGTATTTATGCATATAGTCATCACTGTGTAAAAGTCAAAGATCACCATTCATTTGTTACATTTCTAGTCAAAACTAAAAACATACAAGCTACTAATTTTTGAGGAGATATTTTTGAGAATATTAGATATAAGATAATCTACTTGTTTAAGGAAAATCCAAGGAATGAATTATTAAAAGCTATAGAGGATGTTATAGGTCGGAACAGATGTGTAGCTGTCAAGAAATCATCCATCCATCCATTTTCTAAGCCGCTTCTCCGTCAGGGTCGCGGGGGGATGCTGGAGCCTATCCCAGCAGTCTTCGGGCGAAAGGCAGGATACACCCTGGACAGGTCGCCAGTCCATCGCAGGGCAGACAGACAGACACAGACAGTCACTCACACCTAGGGGCAATTTAGCATGTCCAATTGGCCTGACAGCATGTTTTTGGACTGTGGGAGGAAACCGGAGAACCCGGAGGAAACCCACGCAGACACAGGGAGAACATGCAAACTCCACACAGAGAGGACCCTGGCCGCCCGGACGGGGAATCGAACCCAGGCCCTCCTCGCTGTGAGGCGACAGCGCTACCCACCACGCCACCGTGCCGCCCCAAGAAATCATTACTAAGAAAAAGAAATAGCCAAAAAAGGAGAAAATTTGTAAATAAATAAAGAAGCTGCTGGCGTTCTCTGAACAATAGACTGACTTCCCCAGACCTCAACATCACTGAATGTGTTTTGGATTACTTGGATCATAAGAAGCAGAAAATGTACCAACTTCTAAAACTGAACTTTGGAGGTGTGGACAAATAGTCCTGCAAATTTCTTTAAAAAAAAAAAGGAAAATTAAAGCAAATATCCAAAAAAGAATGGAAGCCATAGTGAAAGCAAAGTGTGGACACAACAAACACAAAAACATTTATACTGTATTTAGTTGTTGAGGTTTCTGTGTAATTTTCTGTTAAATATATTTTCTCTGCTTTGTTCCTGCAAAGGAAAAGAGTGCTTGTAGTTCCATTATAATAACTTGGCTATTTTGAAAATTTGAAAATGAAGGGTGGTCTTTATAAATGCATATGTACATAAACACATATACAACAGGCTTCAGCATATCTTGGTTAATAGCCACTAAGTATAGCAAAACAGTTTGACATAAGCCAATTCTTTTTATACTGCAGCGTTCTCTTTTGACACACAATCTTCTTGAGGCCTGGGAACAGGGCAATGGAGCAGGCAACATTGTATTCCATAATAGTGGATCTGCGTGGATGCTGGACAACCTCTGTTCTCACTTGCAAGACAAAACACATTACGGAGCGAGGAATTGCATTTCATTCTGTAATAACATCACGTTTTTCCCTCGCCAAGCAGCGGCCAGAGAAAATGTGCAACTTCCACACAATTCATGGCGGCATAAATTGCAAAGATAGGAGAGGAGTGCTGTGTGCTGTCAGATTCTTTTAGGAATATTGCATTAGCATGTGACAATGAGCTGAGGATAGTGGATTCATTTCTCTTACGCCTGCCTCTTAATGTGTGGTATGAAAATGTGAAGGTCATGTGATGAGTCATTTAATAGGACTAATTCACTCTCATCTTGAGAAACACAATGGAAGGCGCTGACTGAGAAGCGCTGGATGTACCCTTGACTGACTGATTCATCCAGTTTGCAGGCGCGGCTAGTGTTCGCTATAGGGCCAGCCTATTTCTCCAGGCTGTTATAACTGCTCGCCTCGTTAATGATTGGATGGCAGGTGTTTTATAGCCGAGGCAAGGCAGGAACCATCTTTGCGTCACATATCTCATTTTCTGGTGAGTCTGTCCCCTGCGAGCACTAGCGTCTTCACTGTAGTTTCAGTCAGCTGAACACAGTTAAACTGCATCCTTTAAAGCACCATCGCATCAAACTGATGTGCTGGAATATGAGACACGAATCAATGAGACAGATGAATGCCACCCCTCCTGCTGTTCAACCACCTTTTTGTCTGATGCTGTGGATTTTATTAAGGTTCGAAAACCACAATAAATGAAGATACAAAAACACAACAAAACATCTTCCTGGAGAAATCAGCATGGAGACATGTGAGCAACAGTTTTCAAATGGCAAATAATAACAAACTGTAATAAAAATCCACCAATATCGCAACACTGTCCACATTCTGAACGCACCAACTTGGGCACGTAGAGATTAGGCTTCAGATGAAGTAAAACAACCTCTAAATTAAGCTCTGAAAGGAACTGCTATAAACACTGAGTGATCAGTGTTTGGCAGTTCTCTTTTGAGAATCCAAAGACACTTAGGGCGAAAAGGCAGGCGAGTGCAGCTGAGTATTGTCAGGGCCAATCTGATCCATGATTGATGTGGGAACAAGAATAGAAGCAGGAGTGGAGCACACATGCTAAGATGGATGCAACATGCCAAGGAGTTATTCAGAGAACAAGTGAGTGGCCCTTTTCCAGCCTTGAGGAAAAAAAAAAAAAAAAAAAAAAAAAAAAAAAAGACATTCATGCGAATGAATTCACATCGTGCCTATTCTATTTCACCTTCCATTTCATCCCTCCTTTCATGTCCCTGGCCTGTGACTCAGGCGCGGTCACACTGTGGTAACCACGACAACAATACCCCTGATGGCTGAGGCCAGGGTACCGGCATGGTAGCCAGGGTGACAACAGACACGGAGACATGAAAAGATGACACCGGAGTTGTGATTGATTAGCATGGCAAATTGAACCAGCGCCTCTATTAGCCGGAGCCTGCCGAGGTTGCGGAGGCTTCACCAGTGGAGCTTCTCTCCTATTTCTGGCTTAGTGTATTGTGAGGCAGCTGGAGCCTGTGCTGGGCTATAAGCGAAAAAGTGGGTGGGGAAGATATCACGACTTACAGAGCTGAAGAAAGCTACTCATTTACTGAACATGGCTCATTATGACAGCGAAGAAATACTCTTAACACAAGATTCAGACAGAAAAAAACACTGCAAATTGACAAATCAGACATAACAGTGGTACACATATAAACATATTTTTTAGGAGAATGGCGGTCAATCACTGCAGTTCATGCAGATATTCTCATCTATATCAAGTTTAAGTCTGGTAAAACATCTTGCTGTCACATGACACTGAAGTGTATAATCCAAAACTCCAATTTTGCATTGTTTTTCAAACAAAGCAAAGCAAACTCTTCACATCTTCGCTATTCATTACAAAACTGCTTTATATCTTTATATCAGAATTGGTGTATATGATTTAGAGGACACAATTTGATAATAATGGATAAGGATACATCGGCATATCCACCAAACTATACTATCACTGGCATTGTCTTCATGGCTCCCTGTTTATATATAAACTTTTTGAAAGAACATTCTATATATACATATAACAAACATTATTATGGATGGTTTGGGGGCAGTATGGCAAAAATTATTATATCACCACACTTTCTATTATAATATCGCACACACATCCAATTAGGCAAAGCCAATTATGCTGCCTCAGACCAGGCATATGCTACATAACTTAGAAAATATGGGAACTTAGCATGAGTCTTTAAAAGAGTTTCATAAACTAGACGATTACAGAAAGAGATGGCACACACAGAGATTTGGCTACAAATAAGCACTCAAAATCCTACGACGCAAAGAAAGCTAAACTGGACCGGATAAATATGGGGCTGGGAAATGGGAATATCATTCATATTCTGCAGTGAGAGATGTAGAAGCATTTTACTACTGGCAAGCTAACATGATATTGTAAAATGAGCACTGTGAAGTTCTGGTTATTATAAAGGCACTTACATCTCCGCCAGTATTACACGAACAGCTACTCAAGTTCCAGCAATACATGTCCCTTTGCCTGTTTTTTGTATATATCTTTTACAATTCTCACATTGGCTGTTGCCTGAATTACTTGGTCAATTACACTGCTGATTCTTTCACACTATGGGACTTGTTTTTAGTCTCAAAAATAACATATACAGTATGAAAATATCAGGAGGCCTCCAATCACACAGAGCTTGATTGGAATGCTTAGGATGGAATTGATTCCCTTTTTGAACTATCAGATCATCTACATCAACCCTCGTCTTGGAGAACAACCTTCCAGTGGACTTCCCACACCTGCTTCAACTAATTAACTTCCTCAGAAATCCCTGATTTGCTAAAGCAGATGCAATACAGTAGTTATGTGGAGTGACAGGTTGGAAGTAAACAATGCAGGAAAGGAGATCTCCAGGAGGAGGGGTGGTGACTACTGACCTCCACTGCCATACAAATTGAACCTTGCATAGACAATCCAGCGCAAAAGTTAAAATAGGGCCAAAAACAGACACCAAATTGTTGGGATTTGAACTCACTGTGTCCCAACAACAGGATGAAACCTTGCAGCTCCTTCTAAACCTCTTTTTAATGAAACATGCAGTAGGCCAGGGCTGTTGACTATACCCATCATATGCTCAGAAAATCTTACTTCGATGTCATTTATCATGATAATGATATCATACTGTTCTATCGGACATCCCTATGGACCATATATCACTTTCCCAGTTGCTTGCACATGCATTTGTGAAAATGTAACTGGGATAAATTAGGCTGGTTGGCTGTATCAAGGAAGAATATGCATGCTACATATACACCAACATGGATTTTACCTCATAGTGGTTCTGTCATTTACACTAAGAACAGCTTTAATACCTTAAAGTCTCAGGTTTATTCCATACTAAGGTTATTATTCAGAACCTATATGGACTACAATGCAAACTAGCTGACCTGTTCTTAGATTATAGAAGTATGTAGTCCTGCCCATTTAAGGGATTAAACTAATACATGGCATATGACATCAGTGATTATGAATCAGCTTAGAAATAGCCTACAGTGACAGTATGCCTCACGCAGAGGAGAACATGGACTATTACGCAGCACTTTGATTTGCACTCCAAACCTTGTGTCTAGGTCGAGGCTCTCCATTAAATATTAATGCGTCCCTGGGTCTACCTTTGGTTCATCAATACCTATTGACCGATATTATAATGGCAATTTAGTCACTGGTAATGATGGCTGCCTCTTGGATTTGTAATTTGTGCAAATGTGGCCGTGTGTTGTGCAGGAATTGCTTGCCATTTCTCATTAGGAGAACAGTGAAATGGGTTTCCTTTTCATTAGCGTTCATGATAAAGAGTAGGAGAGCAGCTCGGAGGCAAGTGGAGAAAAGACAGAAGACAGAGAAGGGGCAGAAGGGAGAGAAGGGGAGAGGTGAGGAGGAGGAGGAGGGGAAGAAGAAGAAGTCTGCTTGTCTATTCTGGCTTTTTCCTGCATCACAGTCTCTGAGTCCTCAGCAGAACGTGAAAGATTTCTCCGGCTCCCTCATCTCTTTGATGTGCTTCATTTAAAACTAGGGGACTCCAGTGGCCCTTCCCATCTGCCAGCTTTAAGGCGATCTGCTTCGTTTTTTTTTATATAGGTCTGGGTTGATTTGTTTACCTTGTTAGCAGCCCTGCTTCCATTATTGACTCTGAAACCTCCAAATCAAAGAGATGACTAAGGATGTCAAAATGGGCGCACAAAGAAAGCGCTGTGCGTTTCAAAAAAGCTATTCATCTGAAACACCCTGAAATCATACACAAGAGGCACATTTTACCATATACACAAAAACAAACAGCACATTATTATTTTCTTCTCTATCAGATAAATGAGGAGTCACGTATACAGGCAGCTCTGAATGTGAAGCGGTTTCCAAATTATCTGCAAAAAAAAGCAACTCTGAGCTTAATGAGAGCCAAACAACAGGAAGTAATGCTTGTTACTTACGAATCAGAGGCACACTGGCGTTGACTGTTCCCAACCTGTTGGCGGCCACACAGGTGTAGTTGCCATAGCGATCCTCTGTCATGTTGGTCACTGTGAGGACTGATCTGGAGCTGAGGTTCTTGATTTCGATGCCAGCTTGACCCTTGCTAAGCCTGGAAACAGCAAACAGCAAACAAAGACAATGTATTAGTGATGAGCCAATGATGAGGGCTGAAACACTTATTCTACTGGTGTCAACAATAATAAATCGTAAAGAGTTGCACTGTTGATTTTTCTTTATATTTTCAAAGTGACATCATTTCGAAAGTGAGTTTAAAACATCACCTGATCAGGGGAAGCAATTCACATGTAGTGTCATATCTACATGAGCAGACAGGCAAAGCAAAAGAACAATTACTGCTGAGAGTTAAAAAAGAAATGAAGTCTGGGGGCATTTTCTTAAAATGAAGGATACATATTGCTGCTGTAGGAACAAAACCTTGTATCTCCAAAAGGGTAACTTTACAGGAGAAGAAAAAACCCACTTAACTTTTAATGTAAGTCAACTGGAAAACAACAGCGACTGCTTCTGACAACAGCGATTTGCAGGTCTGACTTTATTTTCCACGTAAGCACAATGAGTGTCATTCACCAATATCTTCCTGTTTCTTCTTAAATTTCTTAAGAAAGTTTCTAAGAAAACATCTATGTCAGATTTATGATGTGTTCTTAAATTGCAGAAATGTTCACTGCTTTGTGCTCTAAAATGTATATACTTTGTTCTCATCTACACTACATGGACAAAAGTATTGGGACACCCACACAAGATTTTATGACAACCCATTCTAAACCCACTGGCAGTAATATGAAGTAGGCGGCCCCTTTGCTGCTATAACAGCTTCCACTCTTCTGGGAAGCTTTCTACAAGATTTTGGAGGGTATCTGTGGAATTTTTGCTGATTCATCCAGAAGAGCATTTGTGAGGTCAGACACTGATGTTGAATGAGAGAGCCTGGCTCGCAATCTCCATTCTGATTTATCCCAAATTGAAATCAGGTCTCTGTGTGGGCCAGTCAAGTTCTTCCATGCCAAACTCACCCAGTCATGCCTTTACATACCTTGCTTTTTGCACTGTTGCACAGTCATGCTGCAACAGAGAAGGTTGTTTCCCAAACTGTTCCAACAAAGTTGGAAGCATACAGTTGTCCAGAATGTCTTGGTTTGCTGAAGCATTAGACCAACCCCTGAAAACAACCCCACAGCATTATCCCTCCTCCACCAAACTTTACCATTGGTAGTCATTCAGGTAACATTCTCCTGGCATTTGCCAAACCCAAACTAGTCCATCAGACTGTCAGACAGAGAAGTGTGATTCGTCACTCCACAGTTTCCACTGCTCCAGAGTTGCAGCGTGCTTTTCACTCTTCCATTCGACGCTTGGCATTGAACTTGGTGATGTCAGGCTTACGTGCAGCTTCAGCTGCCATAAAGCTCCCTGTGCACAGTTTCTGTATTGATGCTAATGCCAAAGACAAGGTTTGTAACTCTGCAGTTATTGAGCCAGCAGAGCGTTTGTGATTTTTATGCAATATGCGTTTCAGCAATCAGCAACTCGCTCTGTAACTTTACGTGATCTGACACTTTGTGGCCGAGTTGCTGTGGTTCCTAAACACTTCCACTTTTCAGTAATACCACTCACAGCAGTTAGTGGAACAGCTAGGAGGGAAGACATTTCATGAACTGAACTGCTGGAATGGTGGCATCCTATAACAGTACCACACTCTAATTCAATAAGCTCTTTACAACAACCCATTCATTCACAAATGTCTTTAAAAGCATGCTGTCTGGCTAGGTGCCTCATTTTATTCACCTGTGGCAATGATGCTGAAAAAAGCACCTGAATTCAATGATTAATTAAGGTGTGTCCCAAAACGTTTGACCATATAGTGTATGAACAAGTCCTACATAAAAAAAAACACAGGTGAATGTATGAATCTTTGTGAAAACTGCATAAGTGAGTTTTAAGAAAATTTTCTTCTTAAGAAAGGTTTATGAATGATTCCCAGTGTTATGGTAGCTTTTCCTTCATGCTGGTGTTCTGCCAAACCAAACTACTCCTTGATGACGTGCAGTATGCACCATAATTGATTTCTCAGAATGAGCTAATGCTACCCTTACAAAAACAAGTTCATTGTGCTTTATCACTAACATTACTGAATATTCTATGCCATATCAATTACCATTAATTAGAACTATTCTGCTGCTACTTCAAAAAACTACTGAACATTCGGTTGCTAGTCCAGCCACAGCGTTACATACATTAGCCAGCTAATTATGTAAAACTGGTCAATTAACTTAAAAATCTACATTGGTAAAACATGAAAAAATGCCATGCACTAGTCTCGGAATCTGTTCACATAGAGCAAATCTACTGAACTACCACATTAAAATGTTACACCGATTAAATGATGCTGCTGCCATAAGAGCTATAATGGTAACCTACATAGTCACCTATTTTAGCTATTGTTCATTACTTACTGTAGCTAAAAATAATAAGCAGGCTTAATTAAAGCAATATGCATTTTTACCCAATTTTCTCCCCAATTCAGTCATCTCCAATTCCACCCACTAGTTAGGACTCCCCCAATCACACGATGCTATCAATGCTAAGAGAGTGTAGGCTAACACAGGCTTCCTCCGAGATCTGTGGAACCAGCCACTGCATCTTTTCGAACTGCCGCTCAAGCAACGTCATTGGACAGCCAAACGCGCTCAGAGGAAAACACCAACTGCCAGATCTGTTATGTCAGCTAACAGACGCCTGCACTGACTAGCATTGCGTTGAGTGATGGGGGGAGAAGGAGGGGCCATCCAGGCCAGAGAGCGAGGCCAATTGTGCTCTCTTGGACTCCCTGCTATGGATGGCTGTAGCATCACCCGGGATTGAACTCGCAATCTCCTGATGATAGTGCCACCACTTTGACGGTTGCTAGTTGATTAATTCATGCATAATGGAATATCAAAATATTAGGATTTCTTCAGCCCTAATACTAATATGCAAGTTAGTATATGCTCTGTGTAGGTAATACAACTACTAATATGCAGCTAGGACCCTCTGTGGGTGTAATCCTAATACTCATACTACTAGTAATATGCAGCTAGGACGCTTTCCCTGGAGTCTCAATAATCAAAAACAATGAGGCCATCTGCACACCAAGTTCATGTCAGATTTTTTATTGCATATTTGTATGTATCATTAAGAAGCATTTGCATATTCATATGCATGGTCCACATCGTGTACTATAAGCAGCTTTCAGGGGCCTTTTCATATTTTATGTACTTTCATCTATTTTTTATTTTATATTCCACCCAGTTTATTCACTTCTTACCAGGCCCTTTGGGGTGGGCAGACCACACAACTACCGTCACGCATGAAAAGCGCACTTGGACAAGAATGCCAATCACTCATCTATACCACAAAGGCTGTGAAGACGTCCTGATTGAATCAGTACATTGCTCTGGATTAGACACAGAGAGTAATCCTTCCATCCAATCCTTCCTCAATGGAAACTCAGCCAATTGGGTTTCCCAGAGATCCACAGCCAACTGAGAATTAGATGCTTTTTGGCTGTGTGATGCTCACTAGCAACATCACTCTAATTCTGGTTTAAAAAACAGAATTTCAGATGAACATTCAGAAAAACCAGACGAACATCTTCAATATTTCAAATTTTTACTCCGTAATACTACTGCACAATATGGACATAAATAGCTATTTCACTATCCACAGTTGTGCAAAAAGCAGAATAAAAACCAAAATACTACAAATCAATTTACCAATTGGGACAGTAGATAAAAAGCAAATAAAAAGAGAAAGCAGTCTTTTTTAAATATACTCTCACCTGCATTTGAACAATACCTTTGATCCCTCAGATCACTGCACTAAAAACCTGGGTATTATCGCAGGGGCTCGAGAATACTTTGAAAAAATGTTGTCAGTAAACACTGTTGCATCAACAAATGCATAGTAAACGTCATACATGTTAGCAACGTCCAGTAATGCTGCCCTCAAACTGATCTTAAATGGACTGATGCAATGTGGAAATGTGTATTGTGGTCTGATGAGTGATGATTGTTAATGGACCCAGTGTTCCCTGGGCGAAAGATAAAAGGACCATTCAGACTGTTACCAATGTAAAGTTCAAAATGCAGAGCTTGTCATGGTACCAAGGTATATTAGTGGGAAACTTGCACATTTATAAACGTGCCATTAATGCTGACCATATTTTGAAGCAAAATATGCTGTCTTTTTGGTGGTGTCTTTTACAGGAATGTCACTGCTTATTTCAATATAACTCTAAGTCACATTCTGCAGGGGTTACAAGAGCATGGCTGCATAAACAGAGAGTGTAGGCGCTTGCCTGCAGTCCACAACTATCTCTCATTAAAAACATGCCTTATTAAGCTCAAAAACAACAACAAAAATCCCTGTATGGTTGCACAGCTGAAGAATTGTACAACAGAAGAATGGCAAAAAAAAATTCAAAAAGAAAAAAAGCTTTCAAAACTGTATAAGTTTGTGTCATTTTATTAAGTGTGGTTAAAACGAATTGTGATGTAATTGTGATATTAAATTTCTTCTAAATCTCCTTATAGTAATGCAGGTTTGTTGTGACAGTAGCCATTGCACATTTTTTAAAAATATGTGAGCTAGAATAGTAGTTGCACATGTGTGGATTTGACTGTATAGCAGAGTGGTGAAGCACAACACTCCTAACACTACATTGACACCAATATAATACTACATGCAATGTAATTTAATCTGTTCGTTCATCACAACCCTTTGTAATATGTTGATTGTGAACACTCATATCATGATAACAACAAAAAATATAATAAACCTTGCAGCCCTACTCAATGAATATAAGCCCTACTCAACCTAATATGAATAGGACAGTCTAATTAGAATGAGGGTACCAATCATTAATCTCCATTTCTTTACAACCAAATCAGCTGATAACTGATTTTTGGCCACTGTTTCTTAGTCAAAAATGTCAAGCATAACAACATTGTTTAATTACCTAAAGCTTGTACTTGCAAGCTAAGAATATTCACTGATATGAAACATAGTCTGTCTGACTTCTTTAATTACACCATGAAATCATTACACAGATGAGACAAAATCAAAATAAAGTGGTAAATAGATGATTGCATGTTATGAGTCAATATCAGTAAATTCTGATCCTGGTCAACTCCAGTCTTGAACCCTTGCTAATAAGCTTACATTTAGTACCTTACATGAGTACCCTGCAAATGAACTGCAGGTATATACAAATACAGTAGTACTACAACAGCTGCAAATGCCACTGGTGTGGAGAGAAATCTCTTGAATCCACAGTTGTTGGGTTGTCATCCGTATTATACAAGGGTTGCATGTCTGACAAGCTATGAAACTAAGGTGAAACGTGCAGAGGGTGGAACTCCCGGGCCCTCGCAGTGCAGTTGCTCCCTAAACACATTTGAATTGATGGACTATCCATGTTCCTCTCTGAGCTGAGGAGATGCGCCTGACCTTATGTCCAGCAAATCTCTAAGCAGCTGTTGTTTGCTCTCCTACTGAGATTTGCTCAAATGTTAGCAAAAGGTTTAGACAGAGTGGATGCTACTCATTCTTAACAACACAACAGCAACAAAAAATAACACTACAGTGGCATTTGCA
The DNA here is from genome assembly GCF_015220715.1 of Pygocentrus nattereri. NCBI lineage: Eukaryota > Metazoa > Chordata > Actinopteri > Characiformes > Serrasalmidae > Pygocentrus > Pygocentrus nattereri. The sequence goes on from NC_051236.1 coordinate 20,584,971, forward strand.
AAACTGAAAGTTGCCAGAATCAATTATTTGGTAGTTACATGTTACAACATAGAAAACCTGCCTATGCAACTTAGTGCTTTGTAATTCTAGGGCTTTGTAATTCTAAAAGACTTTTTCCATCACTTAGATTATTATATTAAAAATGTACACTTACAATCTATTTTATTATGCCAAAACATTATGACCACTCACATATTAATGTTGATTATTTCATAACAGTTCATATCAAGGTCTATGATATATTAAATATATAAGCAAAATACATAAGTGAACAGTTGGTTCTCATAGTTGACATGTTGGATGTGGGAGAAATGGGCAAGTGTGATGATCTGAGCAACTTTGACAAGGGCCAAATTGTTACAGCCAGATGACTAGGTTGGAGAATCTCCAAAACAGCAAGGCCTATGGGTGCTCCCACTCAGCAATGATGAATACCTGCCGACAGTGATCTGAGGAGGGACAACCCACAAACTGGCGACAGAGCATTGGAGTTGAAACAACTACACTGGACATGCAAGTGTCAGAACTAAACCTGCAGCAATAGTTTGCCTGTGTCGATGAGGCACAATTTCTTTTACAGGGTACGTGTGCACAGTTTAGCTAGGGAAATGATGGCACAAGGATGCACTGTGGAAAGAAGACAAACCAGTAGAGTGAGTTTGATGACCTGGGCAATGTTCTGCTTAGATACTCTGGCTCTTTTCCTCCCACTTAAAATTTGACAAGTCCCTCCCACTTACACCCATTCATGGCCATGGCACTCCTTCTTGCAGGGTCCTCTTTCAGCAGGATTATGCTCCTTGGTTTGAGGAAGATGATGAAAAGTTCAGAGGTTGGTGCCAGATACCATCTCCATAGGTCCTGTAGAGTAGATGCCTTGGCAGCTGTTTTTGCAGCATATGACTGACCAACAGCATATTAGGCAGGTGGTCATAATGTTTTGGCTATCAGTGTATATTAAACACAACACCATTCACAACCTTAAAAGTCATCACAAAGCAAATACTATGTATGGGTTATTACTTAGAGCCTGCAAGACTAATAATGTCACGCCCACTGGCCGTTCCTTCATTCAGAGATCAGCTTCTCCGGAATATTGACACTCTCACATCTGCCCACACTCTCACACCTGCCTACAATCTGCTCATCAGCCACCCTTTATAACCCAGACTCTCACTCTGCCTTCTTGCGAGGTATTGCCACTCTCAGTGTCTTTATTGAGCCCTGTATTTTGGTATTTCCTGGTCTTTTGACTCTTTGCCTGTCTGTACTCTGATTTTGCTCTGTGGACTTTTGTATATTAAAGATTCTCTGCATTTGTATCTCACTACCCTGTCCGAGTGTTACAAATACTATAGTATGTATTCCATGGTTTCTTGAGAGAGCAGGAATGAAAAAAACAAACTGATGGTTTATAAAGAATAACAAATGTAAAGTCTTAAATTAGGCAAACCCTAGAACCAATGCCAATGCCTCCTTAGCAATTTGAATAAATTGAGTGAAGCCTATAATTACAATTAGCACAGTGTGAACTGCTGATTCAGATCGTACTCAGAAAGAGTGGGTAAATGATGGGTAATGGGGTAATTTGGTATTTAAATTCAAGAACCACCACTTGAGCCGACTGATTGATGCAGAAACTGGAAATGCTCTTTAGTGGTGGTGAGGTTATGCAAACATTTAATTAAAATTCAAGGTTAAGCCTTATAGTGTAAGATTTCTCAATACTGGCTTTCACCACTTCATAGCGTGACTTCTGAGATTAGCTAAATAACGATGCTATGAGCTATAAATAATCATGCTGAATTTTAGCTGTGCAGGAATGCAGTGAACATACAGAATGCATGTGCTCTTGAGACTGAAAGCATGAATATTGAAAATGGATAATCATCCAAACATCAGTGAATGGAAGTGTTTTACTCCCATGCTTCCCTGCAGCAATAAAGCAAGAAATTCTCTTATCTGGATCCCCTGTTCACCTACTCATATGGCCTGAATATTTACAGGAATTTAGATGGTATCGCTGGCCTACTATCCTCAAAGGCACACTACTCAACAGAGGAACAAGCTGACATAAATCTTCATTGCAGCATGCAGTTTGAATCAAGGATGAACTGACTTATATAATGCATAATAATGTAAGATGAGTAAATGTTTATAAGAGATAAAAGCCAGGCTTTTTATCATCCTGCCTTTGGGTCCTACCTCTTTTCCCCCTTGTACCACTCAAAGACTGGAGCTGGGACAGCAGCTGCCTCGCACCTCAGCAGCGCCGTGTAACCAGGCCGGACCCCATGACTCTTCATCTCGTGAATGGACGGCGGAACTGAAAAGAAAACCAACATATGTAACATACTAAGCTTGAGGCGACTGACAGTATTGTGATAATATCTTGAATTGCGTTTACTGAGATGCCTTAGGGCAATTTAAATGTAAGAAAATGTGTTGTCTGCAGGTTTACAATGCAGTAGTCATATATCTTCTCTGGATATGTTTCCTGGCCTCAGAACAGAATATTATATATATATATATATATATATATATAACCAACCATGGTCAGGCTTGCTTTTCTCTAACTTTCCAAAAACAGAACATCATCCTTCATGAAACTGTTTGGATGTTGTGTTTACATCAAAGTCGCTAAAAACAAAAACAGACAATGTAGGAAAGCCCAGTTTAATACACTAATAAAAACAGGCTACAGTAACAACTTAATATCAGGAGAATATAGTCAGTCTTGGTCATTTTATGTAAGTTTTGGCAAGTTGGAGACCTCTCTGGTGGAAACTGGAAGAAACGTGTGAGAACAACAATCTGTAGCGTAGTTGTGCTTTGGACCCCTTCCCCAAGCAGACAAACCTTACTACTGTGTTGAAAAAAATATTCAAAGAGAATGTGATGAAATATTCTGTTCTGAGGATACAAGTGAACGATCTACTTTCATCCCATCTTCAAAAATATAATGGTAATTTAGCATTTGAGGCCAAAATATTGAGCTGGATCTTTTTAGCCTGTTCAGGTGCTGTTAATACACAAAGAGACGTATGACTTGGTCTGAAAACGTTAAACAGTAAAGCCATTTCTTTCATTTTTAACAAAACCTACAGCAAGGTCTACCAAACTACAACAAGAAAAAGGTCGCTTGTAAGATTATTTTCACCAGTTACCACATTACCATCTGTGAAGAAACAGGTTACTAAAGACAGTAAATAATCACATCAATATTTTCCCATGTACCCTCACAAAATATGCTCAGATGGTAGCTCACTTGCAACATCGACCATCGTGGGAAAGCGCCCCTTTTTTGTTTTGGAAATGCTCTCTCTCATTGGCCCCCCACCGTGATTCCTGTAGGGTGCACAATCTGATGACGATATACTGTGATCTCACAAACCTTTAACATTGTAAATACAACTGCAAGTTGCTCTGAAAAGAGAATCTGCTGAATGTAAATGTACAAGATGTATGATGCTAATTGAACATGTACCTGCAGTCATCATTACAACCCTCATATGATTTAAACAGCAAGTATGAATCGGTGAGAACTATAAGAACATACTACTCTTAGAACAACACCTCAAACCCCACTGGAGGCTGGCAACACTTCACTATAAGTTAGGGAATGTACTAAATCTGGAAACTTTCATTTTTCCACTGTTATCTGCTCTGAAGAGGAAAGCTACAAGTGAATAACAATAACAGTCTAAGGACTTTGGACTGGTCAAGGCATTAGAAAAAATGTTACCAGTGCAGTGCTGAGAAATACTATTCATCCCGAGGGTTAGAAAAAGGAAATGAATTGCACAGTGATAAACTGCTTAATGGAAGTTCAAAGGCTGAATAGCAGAGGCAGGTTCTGTGAATATGAAATGAGGGTTCTTTCATGTTCTTGAACATTGTGCAAGTCTTTTTGCTAGTGTCAGAGAGCCAGCCGTAACTAGGGGCCACTTTATTTCAAGCTTCCAGAGAAGAAAAAAAAAAAAAGAGACAGGTTTTCACATACACACAAAATCATTTCTTTAGTAAGTCAGCTTGATTTATTCAACAGAACAAAAACAGGCACATTTCAGTGCATTAATTACGTAAATCTTTGTTGGATATTAAAATTTCTGCAGCATGAATGAACAGAAAACATTGACTTTAAACCTCAGAACGGCATTTTCCACAGCGATAATGGCCCTGGGAGAGGAAAAAAAATGATTCAAGAGTCCGTACTTCCGATCCACACGAATACAGTGCAGAACAGAAAGATGAACAAAAAATAGAAGAGCAGAAAATAACTGGCACGATTCTACTTCCTTCAGGAGGGTGATCCACTTATGTCTTTCTGGCTAGCGTTAAATTGCTTGCTATGTCTGAATTTGAGTGGGGGTGCATTTATATTCCAGACAACCTACTGTTTGAAAATCACCTGCAAGTCATTGAAGTGCAAAGCTGTGTTCACGTGATTTTTTTCCCCTCAATTTGGTTTTTGAAATTCCTCCCCACAACTTCACAGCCGAAACTAAGGATACCAGCTTAAGAGCTACTGCTGTGCCTACTTAACATCTGATTCTCAAAAAGAATCTCCCTGGGCCTTCCCACCGATGCCGAACAAACATCTTGTTATGCTCATATTATAAGAGTTCCTACTGGTCTGATGTTTCTCTGTTATATGGTGAGATGACAGAGATTTCAAGCAAAAGCAGCATGCAGCATGCCATCTATTTGCAGTTTAAAATGTCATCCATCTCAGAAAACTGTTTCAGAGTAAACATTCAACTGCTTAAACTCTGTTGCAATGCTCTCCCTTTGCCACTTAAAATGCTGTACCATTTTTACATTGAAAGTGTTTAAATGCCTCCCTCGCTTCTCTCGTTCTGCTCAAGCCTCCATCTGAGACTGAAAACCCGGTTTAAACAGATTATTTTTATTATTTCTCCACTGCATGCTCTCCAGGGAAAGCTTGAAAATAGCAGCACGACAGATGAACACAGCATGAACGCAGAGTTTTGCCATATGTATGAGGAGTTTCTACTCTTTTAAAAAAAGGGGCAATTGATGGCTGAGGCCTGTGTGACATACAGCACAGTCGCCAGACCATTTAAAAGCTCATGAAGTGTTACATAATCTCAACAGGGCTTAACAGGGCAGAAAGGGAGTAAACTGGTTATGTACTAGTCTCAGATTTATGGATAAAAAAACAGATTAAAGGAATGCTTTGTGGACTTGTGTGCAACCGTTGATGTGAACATAATGAAAATTCAAAAGTACATAATGCGTCGGAGGCTCTCGCTGACAGCTCCCTGACAAATGTTGCAGTTTGCACAGTACAACATTAAGGTGGGCAAGATGTGGAGGCAACCCAGTGCAATAGCAATGCAATGTGAGGAAATCTAAGGTGTTGCATTTTGACATTTAAAAAGTTCCTGAAAAATACTTTAGGTCTTTGCTGCTTGGCACCAAAATCTGCACAACACAATGTATAAACCTCCCTCATAACAGTTCTGTTTTTTTTTTCAATTTTCATTTTATAAAGTTGGAGTAATTGTGAACATTGCCAGGTTTGAACACTCACTGCATAAAAAAATGCACCAGACATGCATGTGACAATGAAATATACAGTCATATGTAAAAGTTTGTGTACCCCTGGACAAAATCCATGTTCTGTTGATTTTCTAAGCGAAATTAAGTTAACACACTTCTGCAGAGAACACACTCCTGCACATTTTAATGCTCAATTACTTTTTATTTGCAGAACTTATATTGGGAACAAAATGGCTGGGGCAAACATTTATGCACATTTTGTATTTATGTCTTATTTTTTCTAATATGTATACATAACCCAAGTAAATAATAGAAATTATGCACTAAAATTTACAGAAAAACTTCATATTTAAGTGTGTTCTCTTGACAAAATGTGTCATTTGAGCAGGGGTGATCACACCCTCACCTAAACTGATATATTTATGACAAACCCATAAAGGTTCGTCCTATGTCTGATTTTACTTTACTTCAAGGGTCTCTAACCATTTTCTACCTTTTCCTACCATGAGACTTACTGACATTTTTCCCTTAATTTTTACGTTCAGATTCAGATTTCCTTAAAAACAGTCTCTTACTATTCTTATCTCTTATCCTTGACTTTTCTGTCTATAGGCTCTAGTCCTCACTTCTCCTCTCTCTTTTTTAAAGCTGAAAGAACAGAAACACTTACAGATGCACTCCAGCGGCAAATACCTGAATGACGCATGACATCATTCAAATTTGCTAAGGCCATGGGGTTGCAGCTTGTATACAGCGCAGCATGATGTGACTAGTGCTCAATATTCATAACTCATGAAGTGGACGGTGTTCTAAAACCCCAAGAAATTGTTTTCACGTGCTGTGGGAGACTGTGGGAGATCCCATTTGATTCTCCTGCTCTAGAACAGCAGGAGAGAACTTATTTCAGCATACACAAGCCTATATTGCACGTTTGAGTCTAAGGAGTGCCGAGTTCAGGAAGAAGGGGAAACTGGTAAGCATGGATCCAACGGAATGTGAAATAAAGAATGGGATTTTTCAGGGAGTTCATGAACTGTTTTGTTTGTGCCTCTAAAGCCAGAAGTGTTGTATAATCATGTCTGATGCCAATTTTAGCTTATGCACAGATTGTGAAGCATTTAACAAACATACAAGTAACATCTTCTTCATTTTATGTGCAGTTTTAATGTGGCTCTTCCGGAAAGGTCTGAATTTGAAGCCTGTTTCTCAATGTTATTGAGCCTATTAGCTATCTACTGACCTCATCTAGTGAGGGCAGACAGCGTCCCTGAGGTAGAATACAGTCCAGTTACTGAGATTATAAAGTGTAAACCGGTTAGAGACAGTCTGCAACAGCAACCAATGATGTTCACACTGACAGCATTTTGGTTGCATTTTATAGACATGGATTTTGGCAATACTGTATGCTGTAAATGACACAGTGGAGGAAAATTGGGGGAGAACAAAAAAACTCCATGTGTGACGTAAGCTCAGAAAAAATGGCTTTATGGCAGAAAAAAGTAAAATGCAGACATTATGATCACATTTACTATAACTGCATGAATTGTAGTACCTTTAAGCAGTTTTTTTAAATCAACATGTCATCCAACAGGATGTCATTACACCTAACAGATCAAATTGGACAGTGGAGTTGAAAATCTGCATGTTGCCAAGAACTGCATTTCTGATAGTTGCATGTAAATATATGTCTATATGTCTCTATCTAGTCCAGGCATTTTCATTACAATTAATTACGCTTAAATGTCAACTTAAATTTCAGTTCATAAACCTCCTTTGGAAAGCAGAAATACAGATATGTTTATTTACCTTGTTCACATATCATGATTTAGCTAACATATCAATAATGTCCGTTCAGTTTAGATATCTAGTAGTTCACAGGGAATGGCTGTTTAGCTGGCTGGCTAGCTAGGTATCAGTTATCATACATTCAGATCACTTCGGTTAACATGCAACTTTTGTGGAAGTGAACTCACTCACATGTTTCAATAATAAACATTAAAAAACTACATATTCAAATGATGCCACCAATTTTTAAGCATATCAGAAAGTCAACAACTGCTATTTTTATCATTTGTGGAGTCTCCTGGGTGCTTTTATCAAAAGTCACAGTGCACTGACTGAGTGGTCTCTGTCATAGCACTGACTTTCCATTGGTTGATTGTGTTGTAGGCTGGACTTGGTGTGTTCAACACAAGAGAGTATAGATTGTTTCATGGAGACCCTTCAGAAATTGTTTTTAACCTAAACACACAGTGCACTAGATTATTACTATATTATTGTACTGTGACAGAGCTTATTTAATGTGAGCTGCATCTGATAGCATGATAGTCTGCATGAACATGCTGTTGGAAGCCAGTGGAAGGTGGAAGCGGGTCTCATTACTGCTGAATGTTCTGTATCTAACTGAGATTTTTTGACCAGTTGCTGTTTAAATTCTGATTTTCTTTCCCTTAACTTAAGGTCCAGGCCTGTTTTTTTTTTTGGTCAATAACAACCAGCATAGCAATGCTGAAAACAGATTGACATTTAATTGTTGTCAGTTAGTTGTTGTTGTGTTGTCAAGTGCACATGGGTGTTTACTTGCTTGTGATTGGAAGTCATCTACAGACATTTTACACACTACTAACAATGATATCAGGTTAAAGTTTACCAACTTAAGGCAACATGATAATACAGGCTATAATTAAGATCTTTCAGCCACATGTCCCATAGAACCCGACTGATACAGATTCATATATACGCTGTTTATTGGAGCAAAGATCAACGTCTACTGGACAACATGCTTTACCAATGCAATTTTGGGCCCCAGCCGGACGTTCTTCACTGAAGTTATTTTTGCATATGAAAATCATTGCAATATTTATTGAATTGCAGGCTTTTACAAACATAATTTTGGCAGTTTCTGTATTTGATGACTCTTCTGAAGATGGTAGCTCTTTATAATTCTGAGCTTTTATGGTCTTTTATGATCTTTTCATTTGGGACATATTGTGAATAAACTGTAAATATAGAGTTCTCAGCTCTGCAATTTTCTTATATTTGGTAAGCTAGCTTTTAATAGTAAAGCATTAAGTTCATTTTGTAAGCATGTAATATCTGCAGTTATTGCTGCTTTTCGAAGAGGCCAGGCAGACGCTATGCTCTCCAGATTAACTAGAAAATACATACACTCCCACTCAAAAGTTTTTAAAATAAATGTTTTCATACAAAAAACTCATTTGACTGCAGCTAAATCTATAAAGTTATTACAGAATGTCGGTCTTCACAGTTTTCTAATGATAAGCAGAAATAATCTGTAAATCTCTACAATATCAAGAACAAAGCTATAATAACTTAATACACACAATGCCTCACATCAAAAGTGGTGATCAAGTCTTGAGGCAGATAAATTGACAAAATATGATTCTGCATGGACAATTACATTATATTTGTTTGCCATTTTTGATTGCTTATCGCTCCCAAAAATATGACATCATTTAATATTAAGCAAAACACCAAAAATTAAGTTTGAGTGTCTAGTTTAGTTTAATGTGGTAGCATGAGTGCTCAATTCTTTGCTATTAGATTATCGCTACGTTTGCTTCTCCTGTGTCAGAAAGCACCAGCCACCGTGGCTGTAGTGTATTACCACTTTTATCCACTATAGGGCCAAAGGTATGTGAATAGCTGAACTGCACACTTATATAACATTGCTGGACATCCTGCTTCAAAACCATTAACATGCAGTTGGCTGCCCTTTGTGGCTATAACAGCCTCCACACTTCTGATACGGCTTTCCACAAGATTTTTGAATGTGTCTGTAAGAATTTAAGCCCATTTCATCAAAAGGGCATTTGTGATGTTGGATGAGAAAGCCTGGCTGGGGTTGAGGTCAGGGCTCTGTGCAGGCCACTGGAATCCCTATACACTAGGGGTATTCAATTAAAATTCAATAAGGTCCAGTTAGAGAAAAAGGTACAGAACATCAGAATGTTTAACTTGTATCATGATTCAGTGCCATATACTGTTTACTGAAGTAGCTCAGTAGTTACATCAATATCTTATACAGTCAACAACTGAATGTCAAATCAAATAAAGTACAATTCAGTAATATTTGTCATTTTTCTCTTTTTAGAGAAGGCCATGTGAAATAACTTCCCTCTGACTCACTTTCTTCTCCGACTTTCTTCTCTCACTTCGTCCCTCCGCTGTGTGTGCATCACTCACTCGAGTCTCAGTGCTCACATCTTAATGCACAGATCTGATTTGCTGAGTAGCATCACATGTGATATGTACACATGTGATTGGTCTGTGAGTTTCCCCAGGCGCTATAGCAGTACTGTAATGCTTAAAAAGTTACGACGATTAAACTGACCATTCCTGTCGAAATTAAATAATTCTCCATAGTTTATTAGTTATAGGTCCAGGTCCGCATAGGACAGTGTCTGCGTCCGGACTCGGACCGCAGTCCACCTAATAGTGATCTCTGCTCTACACTAAATTCATCAAACTATGCCTCTATGGAGCTCGCTTTGTGCAGAGTTGCACAGTTATGCAGAACAGGAAAGGGCCAAATTGTTGCCACAAAGATGGATGTACATAAATGTCTAGAATATCTTTGTATCCTGTAGTATTAACCTGACCCTTCACTGGAACTAAGGGGGTGAGCTCTAACCTTGAAAAACAGACCCAGAGTATTGTCTCTCCTCCAGTGGTGGTTCAGTAGTGGTATGCTTTAAATTATTCTAGTCAAAGGAGAGGTTGGTGAGGCCTACCTCTCCATCCATCCTTCAATCTATTTTAGTATGTATGAATGTAGATATGTATGTATGTATGTATGTATGTATGTATACATGTGTATGTAAGTATTAATGTTTATGTATGCATGTATGTATGTATACATGTGTATGTAAGTATTAATGTTTATGTATGCATGTGCAGTATTAATGAATGAATGAATGAATGACAGGGAAAATGAGTGATTTCCACTCTCTCAGAGACTGACAATGAGCTGTAGCGATGATGTAGACAACAACTGTAACTGTTAACAATTGTGTTGCACCTTTTACTTGTTGTCACTGAAAAAAAAAACATCTCAAACAGCTCAAAGTGCCACATGACCAACAGCAGCAACAGTATCATGTCATCAAGATGGATAAATATCAGAGGAGAGTTTTATTAGTGTTGACTGTATATTTAAGGTATTCTTCTGAGTTTTTGTTTTATAATACTGGACTTTCACAAGCATTTGGCGTCCATAGGCCCCAAAAACAACTTCCAGTTTATTCCACCAATGTGGTTGACAACAAAAGTTGAGAAATTGTAACGGGCAGTTCCACTGACCACTGTCGTACACCATGTCACTGTTGGCGGTGGCAGAATTTTCCTTCTCTGCACCATTGAAAAAAAGCAATATCTGTTTACCACCTACAATTTACTTGCAGCATTAATGCTTCTTGAGTTGTTCATACCTTTATCATCAATTACTTCAGAGATCACAGACAGATTGTGCATGCCGTGACCACAGTACCTCAGAATATGGCAAGCTTAGAATCTTAATCAGCAAAGTGATAAGCCCCTCTTTCACTACCTTTTTGGACAGGTAATTATTTTTGACTGCATGATCATTTGACTGGATAATACAGGCAGTGTGTGTGTACATTGTATAGTTTCCTGATATTACTTCATAAAGTGTTTAACTAAATTAATAAAATAATCATAATTCTCCTTAATGTCCACTCTCATTTATGCAGAGAACAAAATGACTCCCCCTCAAACTGCAATGTGTATTTAAAATGGGTTGCTAAGTAATCACTTTCCTTCTGTCAGACATTTAGATGAGGTGAATAGACCTCACAATAGCTTTTTACAAGTAAAAGTTACAGCAGCCATAGACGAGTAATACTGCTGAGGAAAGAACAGAATAAATCAGTAAAGCAGCATAAATCAGTGAACTCACCCAGCAGCAATCAAAATTCTTACTTTGCTTGCAAAGATTTCTTTGAAAAAAAAACAAGCATTGCTGGCTGTCGTGCTCGAGGTAAAACAGAGCGAGCTAAACGACACTGAGTGTGTACTTATTTCAAAAGGCAACAGCACTTTTTTTTGCTTGCGTTTAGTACTGGAGGTGCCATACAACCCTCCACCCCCCAATTCCCCTACCGTGAACACACACACACACACACACACACACACACACACACGCACACACACACACTTCCTATATTCCTGCATGATGGTGTGAAGTCTTCTAATATTCTGTTGCTGAAAGTCACCCTTAAATGGAGAAATGGGAAGCCAGGCCTTGTTTACATCAAACATTTGGCGCATTGGGTGACATTTTGGCTGTGGAGGAGTCAAAATATTTAACATCTTTTCTGGCATGCTAATCAGGGTGAGCTTACTCTGCTAAGATTGCGACATCTTTTTATCAGTGACGGAATTGAAGGATTTTCTGTGAGTGTGTGTAAGAGCACGAACAACACCCATGTGCATCTGCGCAGGCAGTAAATCGAAGTTTAAACCCCTAATGGCTTGAAATACTCCTCAACGCTGCAGAAATGTATGATAATCTCTCTTCCATTTGCACTCTCCACGCTTGCATGCAGCGCTGAGGCGGAGGTGAAATCCGCCAGGCGTGAGGGGTGGCAATGGGCTTCTTCAGGTCATTCATCACCGAGATTCGTGCTGTATTGTGAGTTATTGGCAGGTCCTGGCAGAAACCTAATAGCACAAGGCTAGCTGGCTGTGACAGATATCCACACAGTTAACTCCCAATTTCTATCAAACCCGTGTATCTGTCGGCGCTAAGGGATGATCCACTTAATTACTAACCGAATTAGCAACAACAATGCAAGGGGAAGAAAAAAAAAAGGCTATTGTGACAAATGCCACAACAACACTTCAAAGAAATAAGAAACGGCAGAGGCGAGACTGTAGCTTTGCTGGGCTTTGAGGAATGGAAATGGGGATTTAAAACACTCGCCTGGTTTCTGAAGCAAATGCTTCCAATTACGAGACAACCGTCTTATGTGGACACGTCTGACAGCTTAAACCATAAACGTTAGTGACTAAAGTGAGCTAATTATAATGAACATCAGATTTTTAACAAGGAAACAAGAAAAGAAGACCACTTACGCAGAAGAAAACACTAAAGTTCACACAAAGTTTGACTGCTGTTCACTCATGCTGTATTTTCTTGTCAGGGTAATCCTTTGCTTTTTGCTCTCCGACTTACCCACTGATGCAAAAAAGCACTTGGAAGACACTGAGCTCTTGCACCGAGCTGAGACTCATGGCAGCATAAAGAGCATGCTTAATAGAGATTATACAGCATCAAAAAAGGATTAAATATTTGTGTACAGTTTGGTAGTCTCCTCAAAAGAGAATACAGCCCCTTTTAACAAATCCAAAGCTATGAATGAGAGGAAAAATTCTGTATTAAATGCAAATTCATTACACAAGTTCTCAGATTCAATTATATTGGTCCTCTAAGGCGTCATCACTACTGGCAGAAGTGTCCAGGATTGGCTAATGCAAAGTAGCAGTGTAAAAATCATGAAAGCCCAATAATCCTAGCAATTTACAGGCTCCATAACAGAAGAGTGCAATTGTAAATCATCTGTGAGTTCCTAAGCCCCCACCAGATGGGAGGATCTGGAAATAGCACAGTTGCTGTGAAAAATGTGTGCTGCAGGGCTTACTGTTTGACAAATTTGCCAGTTGCCGCTTGATCACAAATGCAAATTAAACTGACAAGACCAAAAACGCTGCCTGAAAATACCTATGCACACAGCACCTTGTGCAATGTTGAAAAATGGGGTTTTCTGTTCTCATAGACAAAATGAAAAATGTGAGCAACAACAAAAACTCTGTTGAAATATCCTGACAACAGTTCATTTTTGAGCTATTCATAAATGGTATCTTGATCACTCAAGGACAAACGTCCAGCTAGGGGTACATCTGTTAGATGGTCATCACTAATATGGGCTGATTATATGCGTGTGCATGGCACGGCCCATTACCGCGTAGCAAAGGTCACTGGTTAAATAGAAATTATATACTAATCCAGTTCTCTTTGTTTGGGCCTTAAATGTCACTCTGATAGCTACAGTACTTGCGAGTCCATTGACACAAACCATTCATTTGCCGTGGTGTTTTGCTCTTCGCGCTGACACATTAAATGATTAATTGGTACATCTCCTGGCAAAAAAAGATTGATTTTCTCTCAGAGTATTATTCCACCAACAAGTGTGGGATGCTTTTTTTTTTTTAATTTAAAAGATCAATTAATAATCCACCTCTTCAGCCACAGCCTAGAATGAGTTTTCTTCACAATTAAGAAATGGACTCATCAGTCCGTGACTTATCAGCTTACAAACAGAAAGACTGCTTCAACTGCTGTCTCTACCTCATTGTCCCATTCTGTCCGCCAGCACTGGGGTTTAGCAGCCAAGATTTATTAATTCATTAAGATTTCCATTTACATTTCAAGAATAACATCATGTTCTTTCTCTAATACAGCCAATCCTTATAAATAACAGTCATGCTATGAGGAAACACAGGCTGTGCAAGGCCCATAGAGAATAGTGGGTAAGGGAGAAATGTATTCCACTGAATGAAATCATTAACCGCAGAGTCACAAATCTTTGTAAATAGACAAATTAGCTCCTGGCGTATCAAATTGAAGAATAGATTCCATTTTGCACAGTGCAGTAAAGATGGACAATCAAGACAATCTGTTATTTGTCTGCAGGGCCTCATAATGTCAATATGCCATAATTACGGAGGTCTTTATGAAAATGTATAAGGGGCTTTGTTAGTGGTTACGTCAGAGGTACATACTTCTTTTTCCCCCTCCCTTTTCCTTGACAGTGGGGTAAGCAGCCCAGTCAATGAAAGCCTTTCATGGCTTCTGAAGGTTTAATATCTTTAGATGTAATAGCATCCTCATTACAGGATATTATGCCCAGCAAAATATAATAAAGGACATCAATTAACTGATGAGCACCGCTGTGTTTTAAGTTAAGTTGAGCTAAAAAGCCTATTTGGACTATTATTTTAAACAGTAAAGAATTATACTAAAGGAAGCTTTCTTTGAAAGTGTCTATCAAAATGAATCATAATCACCATCTAAAACTTGTATTACTGTAATTTTCTGTCAGTTCAACCACTTTCATGCACGTCTCACTGGAGACATTTTCTCCAAACTTACATTATTACCCTCTTTCTGGGAAACCAGCCAAAATATCTGACGAACAGTTCAAGTCAAATGGAAATTAAGGGTCACTGGGTGACTGTGCACCATAACAGAGTGTTTTTGTTTATGTCTGATAAATTACAGTGACCCATGAGGAGGCCAGTTTCCAACACGTATTTGAGTCAGAAGGGCAGTGTATAAGATAGAGCTGAAAATCAATTCAATAATGAAAAAATGGCAATACTTTATATAAGGATGGCCACTGAGGGCATAGTGGTCCAACGCCAATAAAACAGGGGTGTCTTGAAATGCATGTTAATATTATAGAATATATATTACTGTTGTCAGAACAAAACCTCCAAAATCTCCAAAATGCTAACTTTACAGAAGAAGGGACAAACATCCTTGGTCCATTCTTCATGAAATGTACACTGAAATGTACTGTAAAATGTATTTTCAAATGATGTAAAAAAACTGAAAAAAGTCAAAAATGGAGATATGAGATTTTGTTCTGACAGCAGCAATATATAATATTAATTGTTTTCAATATGGTGATCAGGAGACGATGAGCATTCTGAATTGAGGAGTTAGACATCATGCTATAAATACAATGGAAATTTCTCTAAATCTACACTGCTCAAAAAAATAAAGGGAACACTCAAGTAACACATCCTAGATCTGAATGAATGAAATATCCATCCATCCATCCATTTTCTAAGCCGCTTCTCCGTCAGGGTCGCGGGGGGATGCTGGAGCCTATCCCAGCAGTCTTCGGGCGGAAGGCAGGATACACCCTGGACAGGTCGCCAGTCCATCGCAGGGAATGAAATATTCTCATTGAATACTTTGTTCTGTACAAAGTTAAATGTGCTGACAACAAAATCACACATAAATCATCAATGGAAATCAAATTTATTAACCAATGGAGGCCTGGATTTGGAGTCACACACAAAATTAAAGTGGAAAAACACACTACAGGCTGATCCAACTTTGATGTAATGTCCTTAAAACACGTAAAATGAGGCTCACTATTGTGTGTGGCCTCTAGTGCCTGTATGACCTCCCTACAACGCCTGGGCATGCTCCTGATGAGGTGGCGGATGGTCTCCTGAGGGATCTCCTCCCAGACCTGGACTAAAGCATCCGCCAACTCCTGGACAATCTGTGGTGCAATGTGACGTTGATGGATGGAGCGAGACATGATGTTCCAGATGTGCTCAATCGGATTCGGGTCTGGGGAACGGGCAGGCCAGTCCATAGCTTCAGTGCCTTCATCTTGCAGGAACTGCTGACACACTTCAGCCACATGAGGTCTAGCATTGTCCTGCATTAGGAGGAACCCAGGGCCAACCACACCAGCATATGGTCTCACAAGAGGTCTGAGGATCTCATCTCGGTACCTAATGGCAGTCAGGCTACCTCTGGCGAGCACATGGAGGGCTATGCGGCCCACATTACCGACCCACTGCCAAACCGGTCATGCTGAAGGATGTTGCAGGTAGCAGATCGCTCTCCACGGCGTCTCCAGACTCCGTCATGTCTGTCACATGTGCTCAGTGTGAACCTGCTTTCATCTGTGAGGAGCACAGGGCGCCAGTGGCGAATTTGCCAATCCTGGTGTTCTCTGGCAAATGCCAAGCGTCCTGCACGGTGTTGGGCTGTGAGCACAACCCACATCTGTGGATGTCAGGCCCTCATACCATCCTCATGGAGTCGGTTTCTAACCGTTTGTGCAGACACATGCACATTTGTGGCCTGCTGGAGGTCATTTTGCAGGGCTCTGGCAGTGCTCCTCCTTTTCCTCCTTGCACAAAGGCAGAGGTAGCGGTCCTGCTGCTGGGTTCTTGCCCTCCTACTGCCTCCTCCACGTCTCCTGGTGTACTGGCCTGTCTCCTGGTGGCGCCTCCAGGCTCTGGACACTACGCTGACAGACACAGCAAACCTTCTTGCCATAGCTCGCATTGATGTGCCATCCTGGATGAGCTGCACTACCTGAGCCACTTGTGTGGGTTGTAGAGTCCGTCTCATGCTACCACGAGTGTGAAAGCACCACCAACATTCAAAAGTGACCAAAACATCAGCCAGAAAGCATCAGTACTGAGAAGTGGTCTGTGGTCCCCACCTGCAGAACCACTCCTTTATTGAGTGTGTCTTGCTAATTGCCAATAATTTCCACCTGTTGTCTATTCCATTTGCACAACAGCTGTGAAATTGATTGTCAATCAGTGTTGCTTCCTAAGTGGACAATTTGATTTCACAGAAGTTTGATTTACTTGGAATTATATTGTGTTGTTTAAGTGTTCCCTTTATTTTTTTGAGCAGTGTATTTAACACAGGCCCTGATATTTCTAGAAGTAATAACATTTAACAGTAGAAAACTGCTGCACAGCTCTTGGAGCAGGAAAAAAACTAGTTAGCCTACTTTTGACAAAACTGGTGTTAGCTTCTTATTTGTCAGCTTCTTTTCGAATTTTCCGTTCCACCTTAAATGGTACAGCACTCTCAGGAAAATTCAAATGAGGAGCTGGCAAATAAGAAGCTAACTTCAGCTTTGTCTACCTTGGATGGTTGATTAGCCATGCTTAAGCTAGAACAATGCAATTAGCTGCTGTTTGGGAACATTTCCGCATCCCAGTTGAGTGCAGTAATGATGGGCAAATAGTTGCAAAACAAACGGTGACAGAGCGCCGACCTTGTGCAAGTATCAAATACCCGAGCTAGTACATCAAACATGTTAACTCACTTGTGAAAACAACAACCAAATGTCTCTGGTACCAGAACAAGGAGAGAATACAAGTTGCAGCAGTTAGTTCTCCATAAAACTCAAGCAGCCACCAAGTGCCCAATCTAAACAGGTGAAACAAACAACACAGGGATGCTTACAGCTTCTCAAGTGTACCCCTACTCAGGTGCAGCGAGTCCTGGATTCTGCAGTTTGATAGGTGTGATTGAGACACATTAGCCAGAAGAAGTAAATGAACAAGTAAAGCTCAGAGCCACAATATGCATCTGTAAAATACATCTTGTACTTCCTTATTCCTATTTTTAATTCACTTTAATTTCTTCTAAGAAAATGACTTGTACCAGTTATCCCCTTAACTACACCGTTGTTTTTTTTGGGAATATACAAATACATACATACATACATACTTACATACTTACAAATAAATAAATAAATAAATAAGTGAGTGAGTGAATGAATGAAGGAATTAATTAATTAATTAAAGTTACATAAGCATTTCTTTATTAATTCTGGATGAAATAGGTACTGTAACTTTATGTAAGGTAAGTTTAAACTTTCAGACCCTCTCCTACAAGCTCCTTGTGACTGCTCGACCCTCTTTTCCTTTAAAGCTTAATATGAAACCTTCCTCTTTACTGCACTGTTCTTCTTTCTTCAAGCATTTTTTGATGTTGTGTTTTTGTTTTGCTTCTAAACATATAAAAAGGGGGTTTGTGAAAGACCCTATATGAAATGAACATATTATTATTATTATTATTATTATTATTATTATTATTATTGTTGTTGTTATTATTATTATTGTTATTATTATTATCATGTAATATATGGCAATACATATCATATGAAATTTGCATACTGTTACACATCTTCAATATACATCATTTTTCATTTACATATGTGTCTAAATCCATCCATCCATCCATCCATTTTCTAAGCCGCTTCTCCGTCAGGGTCGCGGGGGGATGCTGGAGCCTATCCCAGCAGTCTTCGGGCGGAAGGCAGGATACACCCTGGACAGGTCGCCAGTCCATCGCAGGGCAGACAGACAGACACAGACAGTCACTCACACCTAGGGGCAATGTAGCATGTCCAATTGGCCTGACTGCATGTCTTTGGACTGTGGGAGGAAACCGGAGAACCCGGAGGAAACCCACGCAGACACGGGGAGAACATGCAAACTCCACACAGAGAGGACCCTGGCCGCCCGGCCGGGGAATCGAACCCAGGCCCTCCTCGCTGTGAGGCGATAGCGCTACCCACCACGCCACCGTGCCGCCCTGTGTCTAAATCGTTTATTAAAAAATGTTGAAACTGAGACTAGATCCACCTGGGCTGGCACTATGGAGAAACACAGCATTTACTTATGTAGGCTAATGTAATTCTGCTCAGAACAATAAAAAAACATGATCAAATATGGGTTTAAAATGTCTGTAATATGCCATCTGTCAAATGCCAATATTTAAAATGTATACGTAATTCATTTATAATCAATTGATGATTGAACTTAAAAAATACTTCAAAATTAAACAATTGGTAAAAATATAATAAAAAAAAGACAATGGTCAAACATTCAATGAGCTACACTCTTAAAAACAATGGTTCTTCAAGGGTCCTGTAGTAAAGAAAATGGCTTTATATAGAACCATGAAAGCACAAAGAACGCTTTGAATAATTAAAGGGTTCTTTGCCATGTGAAAGGATTCTTCAGATTCATGGAGAATGTGTTGTATAAGGTTCTATACAGAGTGTTTTTGAAAAGGGTTCTATATAGCACCCAAAAGGGTTCTTCTATTGTTATGGCATCAAACTTGTTACAACAGAAGAACCCTTTGTAGGTGCTGAATAAAACCCTTTTTAACCCTTGGATGCATGAGCGACCAATACCTAAACTCTTCCATGAGTGGGGTCAAAAATGACCCCAATTAGAATCAATGTGTTTTTGCAATGAATTAAAAAAATGCCTTTAATTTTGGTTAAAGCTGATTATATTTATTATATTTGGGTCAACAAAAGACTGATTTTACATTTAGCATGCATATTTATAACTTTTTATAACATTTTTTCATAAGAAATAACATAAAAATTCTTCAAAAATTATTGTTAGTATGTCCATGTGTCTGCAGGACAAAAAAGAAAATGAACATACATAATACCAGAACACTGTCCACTCACATTTGCCCACACAAAATTATTTTGGGGTACTGGGGTACTGCATTTCCAACAGCAATTGGTGGCTTTGCGGTCTTTGTTTCTTGGACACATCTGGCACATCTTTCTCTTCTGTCTGCCCTCTTTGCCTCTCTCCTGTTGCTGGTTTTTTGTCACTCCACACCTTCCCATTGCTTCAGTGATGTAGGTTGGTAGGTTCGGGGTACCTTCCAGTCGACTTTTCATGTGAAGGGTTACAAGGTCCTTTGAGAGCTCTGTGAGGAAATGTCGCCGTGCATTGGTGATTCCTGTGGAAAATTCAGGGTGCTGAGCCCTAAAAAATGAGTAGGCGTTTAGAGTGGCTATATCGATCATGTTGTACCACAGCACCATGGGCCACCTCTGTGTCTGGCGCTTGCAGGTGTAGTTGCCAACCATCTGGTCAATGGTATCTACACCTCCTTTGGTCTGGTTGTAGAAGAGGATTACTTCTGTTTTTTTTCTTTTGGCTGTTTTCATCCACCATCTTGCTGTGGTGCATTGTGCTGAGAAGCAGAACAGCCTTTCCCTATTTTCTGATAGAGCTGATCATGGTCATGCTGCCATTGAACCCAAATTCAGTGCTGTGAACCTCCCTCGACTTGGAAGCCTTCATCACTGGAGGGATGTCTGGCTTGTTCTGTCGCAATGTTCCCACAATAGTCAGACCCTTCTCCAGGAGATGCTCTGCATAAGGCACACTGGTGAAGAAGTTGTCTGTGGTGATGTTGTGACTTGTGTGTCTGAATCCACTGCACAGCTGATGGACAATATATCAATAATGATGTAATAGGTTACCTAACAGGTTAGCTTTTATTACAAGGAATCATGAATACAGCGAGTCTCTACAAAACAAATGCAGTAATATCAGCTAGCTTACTAAGCTAGTGTAATGTTAGCTAGCTAAGTAAGGCAGCTGACACAATACTAACATTATTACTAACATTATTTTGTAGTTAGCTAACTAGTGTCTACTTTGTTGACCAACATGATACAATAAGACAGAAAAGGCATGGAGTTGATAAATGAAGATATTTACATGTATGCTGCTGTGACCTCCTGGTGGTGAGAATGCAGGCATCAGATGTGTAAATGGGACAGAAAATGTATCCTGACAGTCACAGTTGGTAAGAATCAAAAGGTTCCCAAAGCAAACCCTTGAGATTCTGTAGGAAATGCTTGGGGTCATTTTTGACCCCGCTTATGAAAAACTGGGGTAGTGACACAAAAACTGCAATTTCTTAAAATGTATAAAAACATTTTTAAAAATTCAAATGGCCTCAAGTCACAAACATGTTTTATGAGGAATACCTGGAATATGGAAGTGTAAAAACTTTTAATTTCAGAGATTTTGAAAAATAACAACCCTCTGGGTCATTTTTGACCCCACTTATGCATCTAAGGGTTAAAAAGGTTCTATATAGAACCATATACAACACATTCTCCATGAATCTGAAGAACCCTTTCATGATGCAAAGATCCCTTAAATCATGCAAAGAGTGCTTTCATTGTTCTTGATACAACCATTTATTATTATTTTTTTTACCAAAGAACCCTTCAAGAACCATAATTTCTGCATACTTGTTACTTTACAGCATTTGCAGTTACTTTACACTGAGTACAGGCTCTTTGTGACTGCATTAAGTCTGTACTTATATGATAAATCTGCTAATCATAAAAATACAGATTCATAATGATGATCATTTTTTCACTACTCTAGAAATACTGACAACACCCACAATATACTCACATTAGCAATATTACATCATCATATCACCCTTACATATTTCTACTTTAGCAAGAAAACTTTCTGACCACTGACATTTTTATTTCACATGTATTCAATGCTGTGTGTCCTTTTCAAACCATTTTATACCATTTTATAGCTGTGTAAGCTGATTTTGGTATGTGACCATTATCCTCAGAGCAACATTTTCCAATGTCGTCCTTAGGTTAACGTTTCTCTTGTCCAATCACACTCTGAGGATAACGGTCTGATACTAAAATCAGGAGGTGCCTCTAAACACCTTGAGGGCTCACAGTAATTATCCAAAAAGAACAGAAGGGCCTGTGCACTCCTGAAAAGTTGTTTTCAGAGACAGGTTTGCTGCTGACAGCAATGACATACTACCTAGCAAAGTGAAAGATACATGCTTTATGCATTACTCCATTAAGGTCCATTAAAACCCAATCCCCATTTCCAGATTTTCAACTTTAATGTGGGTTCTTACACAACATGGTCAAATCAGTTCCTCTCAAGGCCTGGTCTGCACACAGATAAGATGGTTAGTGCAGACGCAAAGTGTTTCGCTCCTTTTCCTAACTACGCCAAGTGGTTGTTACAGCGCACATTAAGGCAGAATATATTCTGACAGGGTGACACATGAAGCAAAAGCACTGTGTTGCCTCTAGAAAGCTGGAGCATTTGTGTTTTGCATCAACATTCTAACCATCTGCAGAGCTACATGACATCACCTAATCCGTCATGTTTATATATTTATTTCCCATGATGTGTGTAGAGGCAGCGCTTGAGTGGGGCATGGATGAAAGAAGGAAAGCAAAGCTAAACATCTGGTGCTACTTGCAACAGCAATGAGACAAAGCTTTGGTAAATACAAGCATCTCATGAGAGGCAAACAGAGCATTGTTGCGTTCTTCTGCAACATCCAAACAGTTATTAACTCAGAGTATCTACAAAAAGCCATGCCAAGTACATTTGGACTGGTCATGACAAGGTGGTGGGGTTGCTGCGTGAAGTCTGCTCTATTTTGATTCAGCTCAGGTTCACTAGAAGGCTTTAGGTGTTTGAAGAGAATCGCAAAGCTCCAGCTTTTCAGTAATTAGTTTGTTTGCTGAATCAGCCTGAGCCAACTATTGTTGGAACAGTGCGTTATCTCCACACCCCAATCAATTGCAGGCTGACAGAGGAACGTTTGCATAGCATAAAGGTTATATATAAAGGCTGGGCTTAATATTTTGGTTTATTTACAGTAGTTACATGTACTGGGCGCAAATATTAACCACAGTGGCTCAGGGTGAGCTTCATGACATTCCAAATATGCTGACTGTAGACATTCAGAGGTCCCTCTCAGGGAGCAGGAGAGTACCTTTTGTAATGCCAACGAAACAACAAGCATGCTGTGATTGGATGTTTGTCCAGAATTAAGGCTAGAAAAACAATTTTAGGTTTTGGGTTTTTAGGTTTTGACTACTTGGTACACTACAATCAAAGGGCATATCTGTACCTTCTCATAACCTTTACATATTTAAAAAAAAAAAAAGCCTTGAGCCAAGACAAGATATACTGAATCAATACAGCTGCAATGGAATGTGGTACAACTATGTTCCCTAACAACAGGCACTGAAGATCTTGAGGGTACCACCGCAATGACAATTTTTTTTCCAAAAGCAGAGAATTTTCATTAATTTTAGATGTTTTTAATCAAAATATTCCAGTATTCGACTTGTAACGAAAGCAAATTACTGTAACATAGCATGTGATTTGGAGACAGATGGACTGTTGCACAGGACTTCTGCTTATAGCAGCAATCATACAGAAGTTCTATGTTTTTTATAGTCAGTTTAACTGGGTTAGCGGAATGGACAGTCAAGTTCATATTCGACTGCTAACTTCTAAGGTCAATTACATCGGGAAATAACCTTGAAGGTGAATATAAACCTTGCCCAAAATTGAGGAGTTATTTCAGTGCTTTTTACTAAATTTCTCAGCTTCTTCAAAACTACAGCCAAACAAATTGTGTTTCTTTCTTTTCTCTTTGTTTAAACTTTGTGGTTTTAATACCCTTAACTAACTTATTGTGCTTCAGTCTTTCAAAGAAAAGGGAGTGACTTGCGAAAGCGAAGGCACTGTGGCTGTGTCCAGCTTTCAGCTAACATTACCTGGGTATGGCAGTTTTTTATAGTCTAATATAGAGATGGGCCACATGATATTTTATCATTATTTTAACTGACATAAAGATTGATATCTTGTTGTCTTCCATCCATATCTTGTATAATCTGGAATCAATATTATATCCCCTGTGTACCCTGCATCTCATTTATCTACCTCAGGAAATGTGTACAACTCTACATATTATAGCTTTTATTACATAACTTACAGTACTGTTACAGAACTGTACATTGGAGTGGTGCAATACTGGTTTTTATTACTGTGTATACTTCAAGTCTAATGTGTATATATGTTTTTTATTTAAATATATTTTTTACATTTTTTACAGTTTTTACATACTCTTGTATTTAAGTACTACAAGGGGGCTACGCACCTTAGATTTTCACTCACACCTGTGTAAATGTGATTAACTTTATCCTGATCAACAACATGCTTTTCTGAGGATAGCAAGAATATCATTGGTACTTAAAGAACAGTGAACAACTGTATTCACTATTAAGACAGCATAGTTAGATATGGTTCAGTCACATTACTAGAATTACTTGCATGTTGCGTCTTTGACTCAATATATTGTGACATGTATCTTGTCCTCAAATATCGTATATAGTACTTTGTCACATCAACCATCTCTAATCACATATCACATCCATCATAATTGCTGTTTTTCTTCTGATTTTATGATAAAGTTTTGTTTAGAACAGTGATAAACAAGCCTTCAACTCTTCAAAGCCTTCAACTACATATGAATTAACAACAGTGTTCTAGAGTCTGAACTGTCAACAAAACACAGCTTCAAAATACTAGATAAGGAAATACACAGCAACATAATGAATGAATATGCAAGTATTTTAATTATCTGGGCCCTAGTACAATTCCAGATTGACTTCATTGCATACCATAGGTTGCCTTTTTAATAAGCTTACGGATCCAGTCCGTTTTTCCTTCAGCTACTATTCATTTGTGCACATTACAGGGCTGTTGAACAGTCACTGATCTTTTTAAGAGTACCATTTCAGCACCCCTAGAGACATTTCCAGTGCAAGTGTCTTGCCCAAGGGCACAGTAGCGGTGGTGAGGAGAAAGGCTGAAACAGCAGAACCTGGAACCCTCTGGTGCTCAGCATCCACTAGTGTTTAAAAAATGACAATTCCCTTGCATGTTACAGTTTTCACTCCTGCTGAATTAATTAAAGGCGTTGTTGGTGGCCATGGAACTGGAGTAAGAGAAGACTGTCTAGCTTTAATATATTGAACACTAATACAAAAGTTAAATACATTAATGCGCACATGAACATAATTTGTTTTCAGCTAATAAAGTTGCTTATTTCAATTAGCGGTCATAATCTGCAATTAGTCCAGAGGTCAGCTCCGCTCGCACCTAAAAGCTGTAATTATTTTCAAAGGGGAATGAGATTATTTTGCTGTGTATTTAATTATACTGATTACCCTTGAAATGTCAGAGTCAAGTCACATTATCTATAGTCATGTTAGGCTAATATAACGTCAAGTTTGAGGTAACTTGCTTTGGTTGTACTGGTAAATAAAATAAAACATGTCAATGCATACTGCCAATATCTTCTAAGGTAGACCTATTTTAAGTCCCCAATCTGAGCAAGCCTATTAAATGAGAATGCATTGTCACTTCTTAGAGTTAGAGAAGGTTTTTACCTCACTTCTTGTGGCATGTTAGAAAAATGACACTTATTGCACATCTCAGGTTTTTTCCACCACAACACTTTAATTATAGAGTGGCTAGAGAACATCCTTAAGTTCAGTTCTTCAGATTTCATTCCGTTTTCATTGCCTCTTCAGTGGGATGTACAGTAAAGTGATGCACTGAATTTACTTGATTTAAATATGCACATTATTTCCACATGAATGAAGAACATAAACATAACCATTGCCACGAATCTTGAGTCTTTCAAGGATCAATTTTGAAAATGAGATAAAAAAGTGTGAAGTGAACTGAAGAAATCTAATGAAATAGGCCTGAATTATACATAATTGCCCAATTACATAATTTTCTAGAGCTGTCAGATTTCACAATCCTGTTTACATCCTAACAAAAAGAATGGGAGCTTGACTTTTATTAGCTGAGTTGAGGCAAATTCCTGTTAATAGAAGAAAGCAAAAGACTAGTTTAAATGTTAACATATTTAGAGGGCAGCAGTGAGTAAAGTTTGTTTATTTCAACTTGAGTCATACCTGTTGTTAGTTGGGTGTTACTAGCTACATAACGGCATCTAGGAATCAGGATCAGATAATTTGGCCCTTTTATGGCTTTATTTAATTAGATCAATGTAATTATCTTTTGAAAAAAGACAATTAAATTGATGTTTGTAACAATTTATATGGAAATGAATCATCAGGTAACACTTGATCATGATAGGCCTATAAACACCGTCACATAATGTGACCAATAATATTTCAAGGTTTTTCCTAGAAACGTACATCCCTGCCTTTTAGGACCAATTAGGAATCTGTATTTTTAAGAGTCTAAGCACATTGAAAGACAAAAATGTGTTGATTAATACTGTTTATGTGGAGATTCTATACGCATTTGGAAATTCAAGGCATCACTTTGTACTGTGCATTTGTCAGTGGGGATGTAGATGTGGACTGGCAGAGCAGTCTTCAAGCCTCTTTCACGCTTTTATTTCAGAACATGGCAAAGTAACACCTCTTCTAATTCCAACATTGGCACCTGGTTTCCAGTCTATTTTTTCCTCAGAGCCTGAAGCAACCTGCTTTGATGGACCAGTGTTGCTCAAATGATAGATTGCGATTGCAACCAAGCTCCTACACAGAGGCTGCTTTAGACTAGAACGTTTCAAAGGCAGAAAGGACTACGGGTACTGTTCATGTCATCTGCAGCAGTAAATCATGTCCATTTCTCCACACAGTACCAACCTGCCCACACATAGTGAGAAAAATCAGGCTGTGGAAACCAACTGGAAAGTGAACGTTCACCGAAAACAATACCGCCAGTGCTGTTAGTGAGGCCAAGGTAGATAGCTTGGCACCCAGCAGCTGATCTTTTCCGCTTTGTTTCTCATTAGAACGTGTCAATAGAATCGACTGGGAGGAGCCGGGATGTGAGTTACGACTCCGGAGCCGTCATTGGCCTGCCCTCGGTGATGTGCTGACATTTCCATGTGGCTATCTGCCCATTAGTCTTCGTTGGAGTGATAGTAAAGGGAGGCGGCTGTTGATGGGCCCGCTCGGCGTGCTTTCGGTTACAAGAATCCGCATATCTGATTTATGTGCTCCTGCTCTGCTGTGATTCAGCATATGGCATCAACAGAGACAAAGAGACTAATGATCCCTGTGACCGCAAATGAGACGAAACGTCTTAAAAGAGAAAAAGAAGGGGAAGAAAAATCGTCAAGTGTCCTTCCCCTTCATTCCGGGGGAGCCAGATCCTTGCTATAAGCATGATGAGTAAAGTCAGTATAATTCATTAATGCGTGGAGTGCTCATTACTGTCTTTTCACACTTTTTGAGAGACTCATTACCTGCATAATAGAAGAGTCCTTATAACATTGAGACCATTCCTCACTGGAAATTAATCATCTCAGCCCAGACAAAAAAAGGGGATTCTCTTGTTAAATATTAAAAAACTTCCACACAATGAATTCTATTCTAATTTCCAGCCCCAGTCAGTGCTGTTGCCTCTTGAAGTGAGTCAGTATCTCCAGCAAAGGGGGAAAAAAAGAAAGAAAGAAAGGAAGAAAGAAAAAAACGGCATTGTGCAAGTGCAGAATCAGCCGGCAGAAAGATGAGTACAAAGGTAGGGAGATATACTCACAGTTGACTGTGACTCTCACAGTCCTGGTGTCAGGAGAGGCGATGTCGTTCTCGGCACCACATTCGTAGTCCCCTGCCGCATCCCGAGTTATACCGGTTATGTTCAAATTCTCTCCAGTCCCAAACTTCTTGGCTGTAAGCGAGAGACATGTAGAGACATTTACAAGCGGTTCCCTCCACCTCCAAAAGCCGTGAGTTAATTCATGGCTTAGTCCTTCAAGGCTGGGATATTGTTCCATCTCAGCAGCTCAGGAAAGAACCTCTAATTGTGTTATTTGCAGCCGGTGCTCAGACAACAGAAATACGCTCTCGGTATTTTGACATTTCTAGTGTTGAAACACATTAATAAAAAGAGGCAATAATGACAAAACAGATGAGTATGCTAATTCTTTAAACTACATATAATGCAATTTAGCTTTCTAAATGGCATATAATCACTTTGTAGGCCAGAAATCCAAAGGGAAATGTTTGTCCTTTGAGGCATAATTTGCACACAGAGAGATTACTGGTATCAAATAGCACGAGCAAATCAGAGTACTGCCAATATGCAGATATGACTGGAGGTCCTTGAGTAATGAATGGCAATATAACACAACAGGAGGCTGCCACGCTGCTACTGGACAAAAAAATCTCCCCGGAGTTTCCCGAGACTAGGAGGCATCTTTATTGCACTATTGCTCAATGAAATCTATTTATACCCTACTTTTCACAACGGAGAATCTGTCTTATAGCAAACAGAGGTAAACTGTGACATACAGATGAGGAAGCTCTGACTCAGCGAAAGCTCAGCTGAATGAAAAAGAGGAGAGAACAGCACACACACACAAAAAAGAATGAACACAGGATTTACTAGAGAGCTTTGGTCCTAACATCCCAGCCTTGTAGGGAAATGTTTTGCTAAGGTGTCATACACCTAAATGAAAGACTCAGTGGAAAACAATTGTAGGGCTGTCAGAAAGTTTTATCTTTCTCAACATTAAGCAGTGCTGACACTGAATTACAAACCCTCTCGAGAGGGAGAAGTCCACGGCAGTCCTGAATAGTAGCTTTGGCACTGTGATAAAATCACTAAAGCCGAATTATTCTTCCAGCTCTGTAATTTGCATACATATTTGTATGTTCCACAGAAACAATGACATCCTTATAGAGGGAAACAAACACAACAATTTAGTGCACTTCTGAGCTATTAAGATACTGGCTTAGACGCTTATCTTGGCTGACAAGGTGTTATTTTACTTGCAGTGCTTTGCAAATGAATGAAACCAAATACTATTTTGTCACATAATGTTTCCAAAACGTATTCGTGTAGATTACTTTATGAAGACAAAGTGTAGGGAGCTACATGTACATGCATGCAGGATCATTTGAGACAGTTAAACATCTTCGGAAAGAGGCAAAGGAATATCAGTATGCAGCATGATATGGACTTCACTAATCCATAAATGCAAGAGCAGCAATATCCTGGTTAAAATGCACCCGACCGAGGGACTTTCAATCTATTTCCTCTGCACTTCAAAGAGCGCATCAAAATTTGGCCTTATTTTCAAGGACCTTGTTAAAAGCTATAGGTAGGTCTGCAGACGCCTGTGATTTTATTAAGAGCAGCAAGCTTAAAATTCTTTTCTTTTTTTTTTGCTTTAATTACTATTGACATAGCCTCCACTGTTGTTTTTCTGGGCCTTAACTAGTAGGATCTTTATCTGTGATTAACTCACTGTATAATTTCCTTAGTTCATTGAGTTACTTTCTTTTCCCTTGCAGAGCTTTCACAATGAACCATCACTTATCAAAGTCATTAGAGCAAAAGAGGAAATTACCATGGGCTCTCTGCATGTCTAATAAAAAAGTAGAAGCCTGAATGCATGACCTTAGAAACAGTAGGCTGTGTTTCTCCACCATGATGCTAACAAAAAAAGTACAAAATAGGTCTGTGCACCCTAAAAGTGATGCATCGTCAGTGAAGGAACATCGATTATTCACAGAAAAAATGTATTCAAACACAAACCCGCACCTTATCATAAGCCATCTTAAATGCCCCCTGAATTGTACTGGGAAAATGTATGTTGAGAGTTATTTTGAAAAGCTCAAGTGTGGCTCGTCATAGCTCCGGGGACATGCCGCTCCAACCAAATTAGGCAAATCAGAGCAAGGTTAATCTACGATTCCACATTGCTCTGTGTTAAGTGCAGTCACAGTAAGCAATTTCCCACATTGTGTGGAGAGCACACAGTACATTTCCTTGAGGTCTGCCTGCTGCTGATAGGATGAGTGCTGGTAGAGAATACATTATGGAGCGAGGCAATGGCTCTCTATGCATTTCTACAGTTAACCCCTGAGAGAATACAGCAGCGGTCTAAATGTTGTACGAGTGGCTTCCCCCCGGCATTCATTGAGCTGTCAGCCATGAATCACATCCCTCCCACCTCCCACGCACACGCCCACACACACGCCACTTCTCTTTCTCTCTGTACTGTACCTCCCCTTAACCCTGGTAGCATTCACTTTGCCCCTTGAGTTGCTAGAGAACAACTGCCAAAACCTCCGTCTTTGCACCTTTTAGGAAAGGACGTCTTCAGAGAAGTATTCACCGCATTTAGATAGGATAGCACGGCGGTATTGTTCAAGGTACAATACCTCCAAGCAAAGACAATTTAGTGCAGTTTAGGCCCGAACAAAGCATCGACACAGGACAAGTAAACACTTCAGCACACCTCTATCATTTGAAAAAATCAAATTCCCAGTATTTTTAGTCAGCTATTTTCAAAGGTCACAGCTATGTATATACCAAGGCTTCAACTCACAATAGAAAGAGCTTATGAAAGCATGTTTGGGATCAGGACAGGCCACACACATGAAAGCTGCCTTTGACCCCCATACTGTACCCATTACAGAAAACCCCCTGGTCATCAAGAGCAGTCGGAAAAGTATCTTTAAATAAAAATGATGAATGCTTCCCATTTTAAAAGTACTCTGCCTTGCAGTGTGAATGACTGCAGCAAAAAGGTCGACCCTGTTCGACGAGATAGTTTTTGGCTGTCATGATGATGGAGGAAACAGATGCTGATCTTTAAGGGTAATTTCCTCTGGGCAGGTATTGATGAAATGGCCACATCCAGTGCATACTCATGCATACGTATTGGGATAGGCACGTACAAATAGCTTTTTTGTACACTCATGTTTCAGGCTGCAGGTAAAAAAAAATAAATGTGGGGCAAAAGTACCTTTTACTTCTATGTATTTACTGTATGCAGTGTACCAGTTTAGAATAATGACACTCTCTTTGCTCAATTCCACCACTCTAGGTGAGCAAAGGGAGAGGAGGGGACCCACCACAGAATTGCAAGTAACAAGTAAGTCTTGACAAAACGCCCAGAGTCAATTCCCAATTCAATACAGGCAACCCTCGAGTCGAGTCCAAAGTCAATACAGGCAAGTTCCGATTCAAGTAAGTTAGTACAGGCAAGAGTCAAATCAAGTCCTGAGTCAATGAAAGCAAGTGTCAAGTAAAGTCTTCAGTTAATACAGGCAAGTCTCAAGTCAATCCATGGTAATACAGGCAAGTCCTGATTCAAGCCCTACAGTACAGTCAAGTCTTAAATAAAGTTCCAAGTCAATAAAGGCAAGTCTGAAGTCATTCCCAAGTAAATACAATCAAATTTTGAGTCAATTCTCAAGTCACTAGAGACAAGTCTCAATTCAAGGCTAGTTCTGATTTAAGACCTAAGTAATTACAGGCAACTCTCAAGTTGGGTCCCAGGCCAACAGAGGCAAGTCCTGATTCAAGTCTTAAGTTAGGACAGGCAAGTCTCAAGCTGAGTCCCTAGTCCGACACAAGTCAGTATGTATTCTTTTGCATATTTAATGGCATTTTAACACTAAATACCAACATTACTGCAAAAGCAATATAGCCTATTTAATATCAGTATGTTAATTAGGGCTGCAACTAACAATAACTAATAATTATTTTCCAAACCTGCTCCTGGCGGCACACTGACCTGCACATTTTAGTGTTTTTCCTGCTCCTACCACACTTGATCCAACGAATCAGCTCATTAACAACCCTTTACTGTGTGGGTGAGCACTTACTAAGCACTAAAATGTATAGGGCAGTGTATATTCTGATTGGGGAGGCCTCATCAATGGCTGAAGACTTCTGCATGAAACATTACTGTGTTTATGACTGGCATGAACGACTGGCAGGTTTGTGATTTTATCACTGTATATTTAATAGATTTTGAGTGTTATCATCTCAAAACAGATTTAATATCATCCCATGCACTCTTTTTATTCTCCCTGGGATGACTGGACAGCAGTGATCTAAATACCATTTAATTACGGTTGCCTCCATATGACTTTAGTACACTATACTTGATATCAGAGTTAATATGCTATAGGTATATATAAACACAAATAAACAATGTCAAGTAATCTGTGTAGTACCTTTATGGATGATAGACAATTGTAATTGCACACGATGGTTTTTCACTGTGCCATCACTTCACTAAAGATTTATCTGCCACATCTATCCATAACACTGGTCCAGAATTCATGGCTAATGTTTATATTTTATAACATATTTTCAGCCGTTTTTCTGCTGATGAGAGATTTTCATGCTGCACTGTAATTTTAATAACAGTCCTGTGAAAATCCTACACAGTAGGTGGTGATACCTTCACCCCTGTATTGTGGAGGTGGTTGATGATTTTAGTAGCAGTTGTTTTCAAGTTCTTCTTCACTGCACTAATAATTCTTCTATTACAGACTGCAGCTGCTTTCCTCTGTGGCAGCTGATTAGAAAGTGGTTTATCTCTTTTCAAGACATTGTAAATTGTTGATTTTGCTATGCCAAGTTGACACACTAGAGTTTTAATTGAATTCTTTTTTTTTCTTTTTAACGAACCAAACTGCATGCTATGTTTTTCTTTCACAGCCAGCTGTTTGTGTTTGACACAAGCCAACTGACTTCAAAGGCAGGAAACAAAGGGAATTTTAAAATTCAACGCCTTGCATTTACAGTGCTTTTATCTGTGAATGGAATGCTATCCATTACTGACCAATCCTCATGCTTACTGAAAGCAGAAGCACCACAGAAATAATTTAAAATAAGATAAACTATATAAATATGAATAACACAAAAGGTGAAACAAGTTTTATACTTTTACTTTATACACATCTCAAATCTGAACTGTTTGACTGTTCAGTTCTTACAATGGACACACTGTATATCAAGCCTCTAAAGATGCATGGCCATATTTACTAAGCCTTCTGTGTCAGATTTAGGTGCAAATAGGTCACATTGCTGCCTATGTGTTATGTACAAAAATGCAATTTATGCACCATGTACACTGACCACTGGATGTAAGGTGGATCACATATTCCATTAACTTTACTGAAGTTTGGGCAACTAAGAGCAGCATGATTTGTGTGGAAGTTTCTACAGGCATAAAGTAGCAATATTGTCTCACAGGTGTGTTACTGGGAAACTTTCATTAACAGCAGAGGTCACTGCACAGATTACTACTATTTCAAATATTTCAGGGTCATAATACACATATAAGAGGGGAAATATGCCTTGATGCCATAATATGTGCTCACAATCCATACTACTCTTTTCCAGATTATATAATTATCATATAATATATATTTTATAAGAATGTTTTGGTGTCAAAAATAACAACCCTGTTTCCAATGTTGAGAAACTGGAAAAATTTAAATAAATGCAATGATGTGCAAATCATTTAAACCCTATATTTAACTGGCAACATACAAATGTTGAAACTGAGAAATTGTATTGTTTTGT
Source organism: Pygocentrus nattereri (assembly GCF_015220715.1). NCBI lineage: Eukaryota > Metazoa > Chordata > Actinopteri > Characiformes > Serrasalmidae > Pygocentrus > Pygocentrus nattereri. Next base: position 20,618,121 of record NC_051236.1, read on the forward strand.
TTTTTTTTTTAAATATGTGCTTATTCTGAATTTAATGCTAACAACACGTTTCGAAAAGGTTGGGCCGGGGCCAACAAAGGACTGGTAAAGTTGTGTAATGCTTAAAAACACCTGGTGGAACATCTCACAACTAATTAGCAAAACAAAAAAAACAATTAACTGACAACAGGTCAGTAACATGATAACTTCTGAAAGACTCTGAGAGGCTGAGTCCTTCAGAAATAAAGATGAGGAGGGGTTCACCACTCTGAAAGACTGCATGGGCAAATAGGGCAACCATTCAGGAATAACATTTCTCAATACAAAATAGCAAAAAATTTGGGGATTTCATCATCTACAGAACTAATAACACAAAAAAATTCAGAGAATCTAAATCTCTTGTGTGCATGGGACACGGCTAAAAACCAATACTGGCTGGCCATGATCTTTGGGCCCTGAGGTGGCACTGCGTTAAAAAAGACAAAAAGACACAATTCCGTAGTGGAAATCACTGTATGGGCTCAGGATCACAGATTGTGAACACAGTGGTGAATCCACAAATACAAGTTAAAATTCTATCATTCAAAAAGAAGCCACATATAACAAGGATGCAGAAATGCTGCTGCATTCTCTGGGCCAGAGCTCATTTAAGATAAACTGAGGAGAAGTGGAGAAGTGCCAAATGGTTTGTTGAATCAAATTTTGATATTCTTTTTGGAAATCATGGATGCCGTGTCCTCTGGACTAAAGAGAAGGACCGTTTGGCTTGTTATCAGTGCACAGTTCAAAAGCAAGATTCTGTGATGGTAAGGGGGTACATTAGTGCACATAGCATGGCTGATTTGCACATCTGTGAAGGCAACATTAATACTGAATGATATATACAGGTTTTGGAGCAACAGATGCTGCTATCTGGACAACATCTTTTTCAGAGAATGTCTTGCTTTTTTCAGCAAGACAATGTCAAACCAGATTCTGCATGCATTACAACAGCATGGCTCCACAGTAAAAGAGTCCGGGTGCTAAACTGGCCTGCCTGCAGTCTACACCTGTCACCACTGAAAACATTTGGTGTGTTATGAAATGAAAAGCATGACAAAGGAGACCCTGAACTGTTGAGCAGCTGAAATCCTTTATCAAGAAAGAATGGGAAAAACATTTCACTTTCAAAACTACAGCAATTGGTTCCCAAAAGCTTATGGAGTTCCAACTTTTATGAAATGTTTTACTGGCATCAAATTCAAAATGGACATTTATTTTCCAAAAAATACTAAATTTCTCAGTTTTAACATTTGATGCATTTTGTGTTTGTATTATTTTCAACTGATCAAATCACTTGCATTTTCCCTTTTGTCTCAAGCTCGTTCATGCCTCCACCATTTTGCAGAGCTTTTTCAAGCTCACATCTCAAAAGCATAGTACAGTTAGTAGGCGGTCCTATGTGCAGCTGCATGATTAGTAACAGTCTGTTCATATACGCTTATGCGTCCAAAAGAGTACATCAAACATCTAAGCTCATTATCCAAATTACAGTAAAAATGCTGCTAAAACTGCACAGCTTTCTAAACATTGAAAGGATATCAATACTGTTCTTAGCACAAACACACATGAATAAAAGTGAACTGTGCAAATAAGAGTAAGTGCCTTCATGTCTGGCATAAAATGTTCTTGCCTTTTGATGATTCAAGCACCTTCCATCTGGAGCGTACCTATTAAGATCAATAGTCTAAAACAATAAAAACATGCCTTTTTTTTAATCCACAAGCTTGTGGCATATTTCAATGATAGTGTATCAAGTTTATTTTTGGTGATGTTACTAATGTATGAATTCTTCTTCTAGAGCTTATTTCCACATTCTCCTAAAAGTTGAAGGTAAATGTATTCTTCAAAGAACTGTGCCTTTAGTAAATAGTGCTTTTATGACTCACTGAAGCTTTTAGAACTGGAAAAGGAATTCAATAGCAGAAATGCACTAGAGGAGGAATATGACAGCCCTGAGATAAGTGAAGCTGTCTCTACTTATTAGATAAGTGCAACATGCATCTTCATAAAATAGAGGAGTGCTCAAAAACTGCTGCTCTGCCAGACAAGCCACTGAATTTCCACACTGGTCTGGTAATGTATATATATCTTCTTATGAAAGGCTGAATGACAGAAAAAGCAAGATGAGCTTAATGTGCATTTTTTCTAGTTTCCTTTATTTATTTGTTGCAGCACTGTGATGAATATAAAATATCACATTCTCAAATGTGGTACTTTCTCAAAAGGTACAGGGATCAAAAACACTAGCCAACTTGAGTGCACTGTTATCATATTTCACAGCATAACAAACTATTTTAATTACATGCAAAAGACTAGACAAGGAAAAGTTCTAGGATTGGATATATTTATGTGAGAGGAAAACGTCCTTTTATGAACACAGAGAAGAAAATACCACTTCATGAGACATTTGTTGGAATCTATTGAACTGATTAAGCAAAAAATAAAATCAGGTATACATCATGTATTTAGGATTTCATCAGTACTGAAATCATTTCAGTACCAATACCAATAACAGTGCTTAAAAGCAGTATCAGTTTGGTGACAGAAATACCAATACCATGATGCAATTTCTGGTGCCCACATTCTCAACTGGGTGTATTTGCACCAGTAGATGGACCTTAAAAGCATGTTGGCAGTGTGGATTGACAAGCAGCAGTAAACATGCTGTAACACTAGTATTTTGTAGGAAGGCAATGGTATTGGGTGATTTAATAGTTGGAATTCTTCCTAAAGTATTCCTTTTGCCACAAATAAGCCAAGTAATGCATACACAGACTTTAGCTGAATGGCTATGGTAGGCTTCTTTCAGGAATCCCTCATCTCTGTCTGCACAGTCAGTTACAGTCTGAGTTAACATTAGTCCAGTTCTCAAATGAGAGCAAACTTCACATCAACATACAGAAGGAACTGCCAGTCTCTTGGGGTCTCTCTCTCTCTTTCGTATATCATCAGATGGCCAACTCAGTGCCATGCAGCTACGCCCTCATTTCTGGACCAAAGTCAAAGAGGCCAGCTTCTGAGGGTGGGATATATAGGGGGCAGCTGGTGATTATGTGCACGGCAGTCTGTTCAGGTTTGCCACACTCGCATGCTGCACTGTCCGACAGGCCCCACTTCTTCTGCGATGACTTGTAGCAGCCGACCCCAGTGCATCAACAGTTCAGCAAGGTCCACAGGTGGCGTGGGAGGTCTCCTTTTACACCACCCCCTGGGCCCCTGATGTATTGTTGGATGCGGGATGGCCCAGCCATCTCCCACGTCTGTTTCCAAGTTGCTGCCAGCCAAGCATCCCTGGACAAGTCCTCAGGAATAGACTGTAGTATCTCTTGTGCTGCCTTGTTGTAGGGATGGCGAGACTTGAGCCTTCCTGGTGGAGCCAATGATATTGTGACTTTGTGCAGGATGTGCCAGTTATACTTCTGGGCTTTTCTTGCCAGGGTGAGGGCAGCTGCATCCCGTCTGAGACTGGCTGGGGCGATTCCAGCAAGGACTGGCAGGTAGGACACAGGCAGTTCTTGCCAACATACACATCCAGCTCCCTTCGTGCTTCCCTATTGTTGAGGTGGTATGCTGCAGCCACTGTCTTGCCCACGCTCAGCTGAAGGTGCCACTTCTGGAGGTAACCTGCCAGGATGCCTATGTCTCTGTTGAGACCATCTTCCAATGCCTTCCATGTTGGGCGTGAAAGCATGATGGCCAAATCGTCCACATAGCCATACTTGGTAGCTGTTGTATCCAGCAGGTCATGAATATAGATGTTGAACAACATTGGTGAGAGGACAGAGCCTTGCGGAACTCTGTTCTTCAGTCTTCTGAGCCTGCTGGTCTGGCCATCGCTGGTATGTACAATGAAGCTACGGTTCACTAGCATCTCCATAATGAATCTCACCATGTGCTGTCATCAACAGTTTCAGATGTAGTCCATGGTGTCACACTGTGTCATAGGCTGTCAGGTCCAGGAATACTAACCCAGCTTTCTCGTTATCCTGAAAGCTGTCTTCGATGTCCTGAGCAGGGTAATCTGATCCACTGTTGACCTGCCTCGGTGGAAGCCAGCGAGATGTTTTGTCACTTTGGTGTATGACAAACTCTGGGTGGGTATTTGTCATGACCCAGTGACTTACCCGGCTTCAGTTTGTTGATTGCTGCACGTAGTTCGGCTGCTGTGAAGTCTCCCGAGAGGTTGGCATTGGTGCTGGCTGCGCTGGAGAGAGATAATACCTCACACAAGGTCAGTTGTGTGCAGTTTTTGTCTGCCTCTGGGAAGCGGCCATTTTTCAAGAGCTGGCAAGCAATGGCATCTGCTGTCACTGTCTTCTTCCTGAGAGCAGGTTGATGGTCTGCCATGCCTTCCGACTAGAGTGGGTGAAGTCAATAGATTCTACTACTTCAGTCCACCTGGTCCTTCGGGTATCATCCAGCTTCTGCAGTAAGGTTGTTGCTGCTGCCTCCATTTCTTCCCTGGAGTTCACCTGCTGGTGTTGGCAGAGCAGACAGCTGCACTCCTCATCCCAGCCTGGCGAAGGCCAGGTCTGGATTGGTGTAAGAGTTCCAGTGTGCAGAAAAGAAGCTTGGGGGCTCTTTTGGGTCAAAGAGCAACAGTGCTTCGCTGTTAGAAGCCCACTCACTCAATGCTATGCCATCATGTGATGTGTGGTTGTAACCCCAATCTGTATGTTGGCAGTTGAAGTCACCTCCATAGATGGCTGGAGCAGGTACAGATAGAAGTAATGCTATAGCCAGCGCTGTTAGTGGGGGCTTATATTCATTCACAACAGATGTTTCTTGGATTTTGATGACCAGCCACTCAATGTTGCAGCCAGGTGGAGATTGGCTGGTGGCTGACCAGCTTAATCCTTCCAGGACAAAGGTTGCCATTCCGTGCTTCTTGCTGTGGATGGACCCAGCGAGAAGGAACCCAGGCAGCTGGAGATTGTCATCAGAAACTCAGTGTGTCTCTTGCAGTAGAACAACTGCCACTTTATTGGAATCAGCAAGATGTCTGATGACTTCGAGTTTGGCGATGGTAAGGCCCTTGACATTGAGTTGGAGCACTAACAGGCTTTGGTTTTTCAACGGTGGGGGTATCCGCCCATCCTGAGGAGGACGGTCTCTGCCTTGGTCTTGACCTTGGCTTGTACCTTGGTCTGCCAGCTCAATGGTTCTTTGGCGACATTAGTTTCACGAGTTGGTCTTACACCATTTCTCACTACTCGCAGGGGAGGCCGCGTGGAGGCTGTCATTTTCTCCCCTCTCTTGGGGTAATGAGCCTTGGTTTAGTCTTTAGCAGAGCAGCCGGTAGCCAAGTTAGTGTGTCCACTAGCCCTACCTGCAGTGCACCTCCATCAGTCAGCTAAATCTGAAAGTGGAGTGGTCTTGCCCTGCTGCTTTCATCAGGCCAAGAAATTGCTAAAACAGCTGATATTGACAGCATAATTGATTGCAACATTACTAAACACCAACAGAGTCTGACACTTGGAGATGTAAGCACGAGTGTACACAATGCATGTATAAGACAAATGACTTGAAAAATTAGATGTGAAACCATATTTAGCACTGTTTTGTTGAGCTAGAGATGCTTCTGCCTGCTTATACATACACACCATGGGTTTATCTATGTATTGTTCAGTTTTGTTTTTAACTATTTTGCGCAATAAAATATTTTAACATTATAGTTTTAACTGTAGTTATTTTACCTTATTTTACCTTTAACTACAATTATATTGAAAGCAACCATCTGTAAGCAATACGACACAGTTTTGTTTGTGTTCTGTGTTCTGAGAGAAACACGAGAGATCATTATGAACATATTATAGCTGTAAGCCCTTCAGTTTAAACAAAACTTTGTTCCTACATATTACAGAAACAGAACTATCAGTTTAAACTTGTTATTTTGATGGGTAATTTTTGTGTCCTTCATTTTATCATTTAAACATTAATGTTGAAAGATACTCAGTTACGATAAAAAAGAATTTGCCAAAAATGGCAACCCCCAGTTGGCAGCCGATATATTATTTGCCAATAAATGGGAAAACTGAACCATTATTATTATCAGTCCGATACTAGAATTCCAGGTGATAAAGATGAGCATCTAAAAGTAGGTTATAATGCTCAAACTACTCATACACATACACGCCATCTTTAATTAGTTGTTATTCATATCTGCTTAGAAATTCCAAATCTGTACATGCCTAAAAGTCAATTACTTTAAGGAAATTACTTGCTCAGCGTGTCCTGTAATTGTAAACATGATTGACAAAACATTACAGATAAAAATGAGCTTACCTGATGGGGTAATGTGTCTCCAGGTGATTTTCGGCTCTGGTTTGCCACTGGCTGCACAGAAGAGTGAAATATTCCCGCCTTCATTTACTGTGATGTCCGATGAAATGTCATATATTTTGGGAGGAACTAAACAAAAAGGAATACAACAAAACAATTGAGTAAATATAAATCTGCTGCTTCTTATCAAAGCATTTACATGTATTTGGACAACAGATTAACGATTCTTAATGTTCATTATTTTGCATAAGTATCAGATTGAAAGCAGATTATAAGCAAAGAACTGCACAATCCATATGGCTGAGAAAGCTCAAGCTGCAAAGCTACAAAAAACTGTCTTAATGCTGCATTTTGTTTCACTTCGCTTCCACCCTCCAGCTTTGCTCCTTCAGAAGTCTACAACGTCAAAGGAAACTCATCCCCTGATATTACTCTCCAACATAAAGCAGGCTGTAAACTGTCATAAGAAAGCAAAATCAACAAATCCCTTTGAGGCCTTGGAAGATGCAGCTCTAAACCCACACCATTTGCTCACTGTGGTCTGAATTGCATCCAACTTCGCTAGGCTAGTCTTCACTCCTTGTTTCATTCCAATCCAGTATTCTAAACAGCACAAATGTACTGGGTGAAGTGCAGAACACATTCAAGAGCTTTCTTTCATACTTACTTTCTTCTTTTTTTTTGTTGGGCAATGACTTGAGATGTAATTATCTTTTGCTTCTGCTGGAAATTCCAATTAATAGTTTTCATGACTCGTGCAGACAGATTTCTCACTGTGTATGAGCATAATCAGCAGCACAGCATGTTGTTTTGTGAATATCATCATACATCATATTTTTTTTTAAAGAACTAACCATAATAGTCCTGTCAAAGCACTACAGTTGAGCTACGAAAAAAGGCAGAAATCTGGCCTCACTAAAAAGTAAAAGCAAACTTTATTGGCACACTTTCGTTCCTCAAAATAAGGCCTCTGTCCAATTATTACTTATTTACCACCATTATATTTTATATTATATTTTTATATTGATTTATTTAATACAAACCACTGCAAGACACTAGCAGATTGAAACATACTTAAACTTTCAATTATTCAAGTAATATATTCCACAGTAATCAACGAATACAAAAACAATCAATGTATACTGATAAAAAATAACTTAATGTGTACTTGTTTTCAGAACCTCCACTAAAAAAATGTAACTTCTACTACATTACAGCAGGATTAAGGATGAAGCTCAACTTCTCACAGGGCTCGACTCAGCTGACTGCATTAAGCTCTTTCTACATTCTTAATGTATCTATAACCTGATGACACTGCAGATCTTAATTCAATTTACTGTCATATAGTACTTGAACCCTTTCTGAAAGTCTGAAAGCCATGTGTTATTGCCTATAGGTTTACACAGACATATTATTGACACATGCCCACAGTAACTGATAGCCCAAATGGAAAATATTGCATTTGTCTACTGATTGTATCATTCTTTAACAGGATCAAGACCCCTATCAGTTCATGCTGAAGAGTCACTCATGATTCAATGGCTTAAGGGAAATAGTTTTTGAAATGGGCGGAAGACTTTGAAGCTTTATCTGTATGTCCTAAGCAGACCGCTAAGTAATTAATCATGACCCAGTTTCTCAAAGTCATCGCCGAGATAATATCATCTGGTAGAGAGCATGGTTAAAGTAGTACTTGCTGTACCACCTCTCGCTGCAATGCGTTTGGAAAACGGAGCGCGGATGAATTCCGAATGGATTTCACTGCAATTTATGTTCACAAGGACTGAGATTGCCTGCCTTAAGGCATATAGGCTATTTTGCCACCTTTCATTGCATTCTAAAAAGTAAAGTAGTGTAACTATTAATGAATCAGGGGTTTAGCTAAGTTAGAGCTGCAACTTCACTTGCTCACCAAGAACAGGAACGTAAACACAACGTAAACTAATAGCTGCACAGCATTTCACACAAAGAACACTGAAAGTGGCAGATTAGAGTTTCATTTGTAGTCGAGGTGTGTGACCCTTGTGAGCAACCCTCGGCGGGATATTTGGAATAGAACACTACGCTTTGAAGTAGCTGTAGAAGAGGCTGAGACCACTGGAATGGCACCACAAAAAGACCTGCAAAGGTCAACAAGTCAGCAACCCCAGCTTTTTTACCTTTCCCTGAGTACATAATGAAAGTACATGTTACTTAATCTCTAACTCAAGGACTACCATTATTACGTCTCCTCCATAGCTCCTCAGACTCTTTGAATCCTCACCAGCCTCCAACTTCAAAGCCTCCAGCTGCTGTTATTTTTATCTTGTTTATTTCCATTCTATCTGCCCTGGTCATAGCACAGCATACAAAGGAAATACAGGAAAAATAAGGATAAAACATTAGAACTGTTTCCTAGGCCTCATCAACATGTCAAATCAACATGATTTTTGTTCTCCATTCTAAATTCTTTAAGCACTGAGCGATTGTCATGTTCACCCACATCCCCCAACCCCCTGAAGCCCCTGCAGGAGGTGCTGAGATGGAGCTGCCACTGCTGATGGGGAAGGCGTTATCTGCTTACCAGCTCCAGAGTGAATAAATAAGCTTTTAATGACGCCACTTTGAAATTCAGAAACGCTTACAGCTGCACTATTAAAATGCAGGGTTTCCTCGGCATAAAGAGGAGTGCATGGCTTTCCTTTCCATGGATTCTGACAGGTTCTCTAGAGCCGACTGCTGCCACCAAATCCAAGACCCCATTACTTCACACCTACTGCCAACCCACATTCCAATTATGGAGTCGAGGAAGATGTGGGCTCTTGTCATAAAGCAGACTAGCACGTGCGAAGGCTTGAAAGGAGACAAGGAAAATTCAGATCTCAACTCATTTGTTTACAGCGCATTTGTCATTTTTGCATCTACACAGGTAAAACTTAAGGCGCAGCCCAAACCATATAATGTGCAGCAGCAAAACTGACATATAGAGCTACAGCTTTATGCCGCACTTACAATGGTAATTAACCATGACTAGAGTCAGATGAATTCATTTACAGCATGTCTGAACCATATGCAGCTTTAATATCTGCCAGGTCTGCTTTCGCTTAGCTTAGTGTAAAGAAAATAAATCTACTGCAATAGCTGGCTGACATGTCTCCCAAATCAGGGGAAACAGGTTCACTACCAAGAACAGTTCTTGACAAATGACTCATGAAAATGAAAAAAAAAAAAAAAAAAAAAAGTAAAAAGAAAAGAATAAAAGATGCATCCTACACACAGGAGTGTGCCCTCTATTAACCTTAATAGGCGTGCACACCCTGTCAAGGGACTATCCTAAATTATTTTTTCTCCAGTGGAAAAACAGCCAGTAATTTAAGCTGCTCGATTAAATGAGAGAACTCCTATCACTATCACTACATTCTTCCAAATTGGAAAAAAAGTCCCTGAGAAAACGAATTAGTCATCTGAAGTCATTATAGTCTAAATAGCCTATAGATACACATAGACAGAGGTCAACGCCTCTCCACAGTTTCCAAGCACACATAGTTCTCCATAAATGTTGAAAAGATTAAGAATTAATATCATAATCTGTTCTGGTAAGGTGCAAAAAGGCTCGTTTGCTCAGACCATGTTTATGAATTCAGTCACGGTGTGCCAGAGAACATTCTGGCTTTTCATAATTTCCAGAGCTTTGCCAGAACGCTCTCTCAGAGTGTCAGAGGACTGCGCTCTGTAAGCGGCTAAAAGGCTGAGGTGGCCGCAGTGCTAGTCAAAGCAGTTAGCCATTTCAAACGGTGGCCATGGTAACAGGCACCAGGCGAGGTGGCAAAAGTTCACTTTTACTGGCTCTGTTCTGGGATCGCTACTCTAATATTAGCAAAAACGTGTCTGCATGAGCCTAATGAACATCCTCACATATTTTATGCGTTTGCTTAATTATGCCTTCATGGTTGTCTAATTTTGGATGAATTCAGCCTCACCGAATCAGTCAAGATAGTGAAGACCAAGCAAAACGTCTGAAATTTTGCAACATCTGGCCTCCCCCCGTGTCTAATAAAGCACAATGCCAAAGACTGCAGTGAACACCACAGTGCCGAGCATGGCATGCGTCCAGCTTAAGCAGGGTGACAGTCACTACAATCATAAGCACCATACTGGAGAAATTGCTCTAAACTCTACCTGCCACAGCCACTGGAACAAAGGCAGTCGCCTCTAGAATATAAACCAGCGGTTAGCAAATTGCACTTTCTATGCTAAGACGGACTCTCCGCTCATTCTTACAGGATTCCAATTCCCTATACAAGCTGCAGGCTGTAAAAACAAACCAAGTTAAATCCCTTAATTAGGTGTCAGACACAGGAAGAAAACACAAACACTGACAGCCCGCATTACCCAATGGGATTTCTGCAGTTTGCAGTGCCACAGTGGTAAAGCACACAACCTTAAGTGGATGCCACACAATGCAACATGATGAAAGTCGCTGATTTTAGTTTCATGCATTTATGGAAGAAATGTGATCATTACAACCGAATAATTCAGTGCCATCCAACTGCAATCAAACGCATAAGAAATATAAAAAACAGTGAAGTTTCCTCTTAGAATGGAGCAAAATCACACCATATCTCAACACTGACAAAAACAGTCATATGCAAAAGCCTCAATCAAACTGCACACAGACATGTGTTTGCTGAATTTAACACATTGAGGAAAAAAAATAACCATAAAAGTGGCACATTTTATATTCATGTTTAAATTCTTGCCAATATGGTAAACTTAGCAAAAAAAGTTCTGAACTAAAATACATAGAAAAATGTTCAAAGATTTAAAAACATTTCTGCCGAGGCTGATTTCACTTCACTTGTGTGTCAAATGTTGATTTTAAGATTAACTGCAACTGCTAAGAATAATAATTTTTTCCCCCTCGCCAGCCGTTGGCTGCTCTTTATCACCAAAACAAAAGCCATTTGAGGCGCAAGGAAGAGGAATGTAGAGTTGTAGGCTAGTTCCGAGCCCCAAAGTGGCCTAATATTGTTTATATATTCTAAATAACATCCCTAATATTGTTTTTTTTTAAAACCTTTTTTTTTTAAATCAAACAATTGTGCATTTGAGAGCTGAATCTCTGACTGTGGGCATGGCACATTCAACAGTCTGATTGGTCCTGGCTCAGCATATTTACATAAAGTTTATCCAAACGGAGAGTGAGCAAGGTGTGAATCCATAGTTTGATCTGTCAATTAAATATGGACATTGAGCTTTGTGCCACACTATTTTTAAATATGAATTATCCAACAAATTCAAACAGAAAATAATTAAATCATTTTGCATGACATCACTGTGTACCTCACACCTATATCGCTGTTGTCAGAACAAAACCAAATGGTATCTCCAAAACGGTAACTTTACAGGAGAAGGAAAAAACCTACTTTACTTTTAATGGAAGTCAATGGACTTTACTTTTTTTAGGCTGTTTCTTTTGGTCCACATATAATCAAATTTCACAGACAATGTAAATGGCAACAGGCTTAAAACTGAAAAATGTTTCCTGAAAAAAATTTCAGGACCCCCAAATTACAACAGCTTTCCAGATCTCTGCTTGATAATAGATTCCACAAGTGAAACAGCATCTAAACAGTTCCTAATGTTGCTTTCCCAGATGTTTGATAGAGTAATGTTCTCAGCATGTTCAATATTTCTTGTCAGATGATTTTGCTGGTGGGCTGGCATATGTGTAAACAAATACAGGGAAAAGAACAGCAATGATTATAAGCCAATACAGTGTATGAAGGGATAGACTAAAAGACAGCAAACATATTACAACACACCTCTATTTCTCATGCGCTTGAATGGCAATCGTATTCAAATGTATTCATTTACTGACATTCAAATTAAACAGCGAAATTCATTTTGGCTGCCTTTATTTATGTAATTCTCTTATGTACGTCAACAAACTATGCCTAGAATTATTTCACTAAAATGATACAGTAGTAGAACCATTAATTTGCCATTGTGATTGCCACAAACTGCTAAACTGCCTTCTTTATTGGTGACTCACTATGACAAATTGTCGGGCAAACCAAGCTAAGATTTAAGCGATGGCAGGAACGGGTGATTATTCTCAGAAAAATGTGTGTGGGCTGCTCTTATTCGATCCCTTCAGAACAAGCACACTCATTCTCTGATGTTGTCCAGTATTGACCAGTTGGTTAGAAGGAGTGACCCAGCAAAGGCCCTTTCTGCAGTTTCAGAGGGGTTTGAAAAGCATGTTCAAAACAAACAAAGGAACACGTTAAAGATATATAATGATGAATTATGTAACATGTTTTCACTGGGTTTCCTAACCATCAGATTCACGCGCCGCGTTATTCTGCACTCAGCTCACGATTACCTAGCACAAAGTCTTTATTCAATCACTGTCTTTTTCCCTTCGTTGTCTTCTCTATCTCAACACCACGCGCAAACTCCCTAAGTGTGCTTATCAATTACCCTGTTCATTTTGAGATAAATAATGAATTCTATTAAAGACAAGAGATACATCATGATCAAGAGAATGCCCTCAGCTAAAAGTAAAGTGGACAAAAAAGAGGAAATATTAATTCTAGATTATAATTACAAGAGAAAATGAGTCAGTGATGTGATATAGTTCCTCTACAAGTACATACTTTGAAGAGTTGCGATCTAAGGATACCAGTTTGTCCCTGTCAGATATGCCTCATAGGGCAGAGAGCTCTCTCTGTAATATCTTTCTGGCTAATTGAAGACTGTGGGTTTGTTAAAATGGAGCTCATATCTTAGCATATTTACTACTGCTGAGAGCCAAAACCTCCCACTATGGGGCAATCCATATGAACCTAACTCACACTGCAGCAAAATACACAATATAAGCTGACTATAGTTAGATAAGCTGCTGCACTGCTGAACTAATGCCTGCAATGGAATTGTTCAATAATAATGAAAAATCTGAAAAAAGGATTGGTGGTTGGTGAAAAGATGAGACTATATGAGCAAATTCCAATCAAAACAGCTTATTCAAACTTTCTATAAATGGGCACAAACTCTAAAAAGTATACATCATTAAGAAATGGTTTAGACAAAGCAGGGTCGAGGGATGATTTAGGATTCATGTTGGCGTTGGCAGATGTATTTACAATACTCTAGAAGAGTAGAGTGTCTAGGTGACGATGGGCTACTGTGCCAAAATTAGGCCTGAAAGGTCAATAGTTTTAATATGGAAATCACAGTTTGAAAGAGTGCAATTTTCACATGGCAACAGCTGCCATTTTAAATATGGCCTATAATATTGTCTTGAAAAGTTTAAGGTGAGAGAATTTCATAAAATAACACAAAGCACTTCCTGTAGAAAAGTAAAATGAGTCAAAAGTTATTGCAAATAGATGCTTTCTCCAACTCATTCAGTCCTAGCTAACATGTCTGTTGTTTATTTAAGTCATAGGAATAATTGTAAATATCGGCATTGGGCCACAGTTTCCATATCAGTGCATCCTTAAACTGTGGTACTTAGGGACCACAGCATGGGCCCACAAGGATTGTAGCATTTTTTGCATGTGACTTTTAGGCTTACTGAAAGATTAATAGTTACAATGATTCATTCATTAAATAATAATTAAACATGAATTTTAGACACAGATACAGACAGCAATGCACCTTAAATGTAAATGTTAAGCAGTTCAGCCCAGTCACCATCTGTAAGAAGAATTCATCTGTAATTCAAATAAAGATGCCTCCAAAAACACAAAACAGTAAGAAAAAAAACAAAAAGAAAAGCAACAATAGAGGACAGTATGTCACCCGGTTTTTCAGAGGTAAACATGGACTATGAAGATAACTTGTGCTGTTAATAGAAAGGAAGCTTATGCTACAGTAACTGCAGTTGTCAAATATACATAACACAGCTGAGCTGTCTAAAAAACGTACTTCTGCAGATTTATAGTAATTTTTCCCTTCAAAAATCAAAAGTCCAGCATACCCACTGACTCCACTAAAATGTAAAGGTTTAATTTGAAAGTGAAGATGAAGTAGCAGCCCATTGTCCACTCTGTGCTCTAAACACTCTTCTCTCTTTCAGCCTGGGGAAAGTATGAATTATAACAGGAATGACTTCATTATTCTGCACTGACTTTCAGTATAAAGTGGGATAATGTTTGTGGAGATGTGAATGGGCTCTGGATAACATATCTGTCCTATCCTAATCAAAAACAGTTCATTACAGGGATTTGCCTCAAAAGCCAAGATGCAACACTTTTGAGAAGCAGCAAATATTACAGCTTAGTTGAGTTGTTTACAGTATATTGATTAACAGTGTTGCTGCTTATATTGCTCCTTAATATTCACAGGTTCCTTCATGCTGAGTAAAAGTTGGAATTTTGGAGCTATAACAAAATAAAGAACAGGGCTACATCTTGGCATATTTTCAATGCTGTGAGAGGTTCTGCTGTGGGAAATGAAGTGAGGCAAAGTGGCCCATGCATTAAATTTTCAGGCGATGCAAAAATTCCTGCTGGTGCCTCTGACAGAACTGATATGCATTTTAAATTACCAACAATACCAGCATGGCCCATGATATTTAGTTTAAACGGATTTTTTTTAAATCACTGTTGTGTACTTGTAAGTAACTGTTATCACCTGAGCCCCAACCACCATCCTTGTGAAAAAGAAATGCATTAAGCCACTTACAGTTTATCTTCAAAACGCATCTCCAGAAAAGGGCGCCCAAACAGAAACTCTGACCTTTGGTGTCACTTACTTTAATTAGCTAGAGCTGATAGTGGTTATTTCCTGAAGCAGTTCTTTTTAATGAGGGGAGAAAAAGCACAGCTCACAAACAGATGCATACATACAGCTCCCTATTATAATAATGCATTAGCATAGGAGGATCATCAGCATGACAAAGCTATAGTCATATATTCAGACTTAAAATGGTTTGCAGACTCAGGTATATTATATTATATATTTTCCTCTGAACAAATAAATAAACATAGTGACTGATCCAGTCATTCTTAATAGGGTGGGCTATTTAAGAATATATTTACTATCCAATATGAGACCAGGAGTCAAACCGATCGAAACTTTCAGGTAAATAAAGTGTATAAAAAGCAGAGGTGCCATCATGGGTCATACTGAATCTGAGTTGAAATAGAGCTAGAAAGATTGCAACTTGAAGTATAACCAGGCAGGTGGTTGCCTATAAACCTTTTCCAGCCAGAGTTCTGGCACCAAAATAGCAACACTCATAAGTGGTTCTTAAATGTTTTACTTCTTACATACGCTAGCAATTTTTAAAAAAATGTTTTAACTAGTATTACACAAAAAATTAACTAACAAAAAAAAACTCAGCTCTAAGACCTTTGTAGGGATGTAAATGATTCATCAATTTCCACTTATAAAATAAACAATTCCCCTTACACATAAACAATTTAACCAATGCTATTTGTTAAACAAAACTACAATAATGTACCATATCGAAAGCAAACTAACACAAGCAATAAGCAATTTTTTCATCCAAGTATGACTCACAGCCTATGATTCACCCAGGAGTGCAAAATATTAGAAGGACATGGTGGATGGCAACAGCAACCAGGTACATTGAACCAAAGCTAGCCCCAGTCATGGCATTCATGTTTGTTTTGACATGGGCTGTTAACTTTAGAAGTTTCAGTTGTCCAACTATATACTCAGTTTCATCAATGCTTCAGCATATCATCCATCCATCCATCCATCCATCCATCCATCCATCCATCCATCCATCCATCCTCCACCGCTTATCCGAGTCTGGGTCGCAGGGGCAGCAGCCTAAGCAAAGAGGCCCAGGCCTACCTCTCCCCCGCCATCGGACATGTCTGGAACACCTCCCTAGGGAGGCATCCAGAGGCCATCCTTACCAGATGCCCGAACCACCTCAGCTGGCTTCTCTCAACGTGGAGGAGCAGCGGCTCTACTCCGAGCCTCTCCCGAATCGCAGAGCTTCTCACCCGAATCACTGAGCTTCTCACCCTATCTCTAAGGGAGAGTCCGGTGACCCTGCGGAGAAAGCTCATTTCGGCCGCTTGTATGCGCGATCTCGTTCCTTCGGTCACTACCCAAAGCTCGTGACCACAGGTGAGAGTCGGAACGCAGATTGACCGGTAAATTTACAGCTTTGCCTTCTGGCTCAGCTCTCTCTTCACCATGACGAACCGGTTTAGGGTCCGCATTACTGCAGACACCGCGGCAATCCGCCTGTCAACCTCTCGCTCCATCCTTTCTTCACTCGTGAACAAAATCCCAAGATATTTAAACTCCTCCACTTGGGGCAAGAATTCACTCCCTACCTGGACAGAGCATTCCACCCTTTTCTGAATGACGACCATGGCCTCAGATTTAGAGGTGCTGATTTTCATCCCAGCCCCTCCACACTCGGCTGCCAACTGGTCCAG
Source organism: Pygocentrus nattereri (assembly GCF_015220715.1). Taxonomy (NCBI): domain Eukaryota; kingdom Metazoa; phylum Chordata; class Actinopteri; order Characiformes; family Serrasalmidae; genus Pygocentrus; species Pygocentrus nattereri. Next base: position 20,634,836 of record NC_051236.1, read on the forward strand.
AGAGAGCTGGAGGTCCTGGCCTGATGACACCAACAGGACCACATCATCTGCAAAAAGCAGACATGAAATCCTGAGGTCACCATACTGGACACCCCCCGCCACTTGGCTGTTCCAAGAAATTCTGTCCATAAAAGTTGTGAACAGAATCGGTGACAATGGACAGCCCTGGCGGAGTCCAACCCTGACTGGAAACCAGTCCGACTTACTGCCGGCTATACGAACCAAGCTCCTGCTCTGTCTGTACAGGGACTGAATGGCCTGTAACCACGAGCCCCTCACCCTGTATTCCCAGAGCACTCCCCACAGGATCCCCCAAGGGACATGGATCAAATGCCTTCTCCAAATCCACAAAACACATATAGACTGGTTTGGCAAACTCCCATGCACCCTCCAGGACCCTGGTGAGAGTATAAAGCTGGTCCAGTGTTCCACGACCTGGGCGAAATGCGCATTGTTCCTCTTCTATCTGAGAGTCAACTATCAGTCGGACTATCTTCTCCAGTACCCCTGCATAGACCTTACCAGGTAGGCTGAGAAGTGTGACCCCCCGATAGTTGGAACACACCCTCCGGTCCCCTTTTTTAAAAAGCGGGACCACCTCCCCAGTCTGCCATTCCAGGGGGACCGCCCCAGATGTCCATGCGATGTTGTTTCAGCCAGGACAGCCCTACAACATCCACCTTGATTACCTCAGCCCGAGTGATGGACGGACCCTCACTCGGATCTCCAAGCTCTGCCTCCTCTAGGGAAGGATTGTTGGTGGGATCAAGAAGATCCTTGAAGTATTCCTTCCACCATCCAATGACGTCCCCAGTCGAAGTCAGCAGCCCCCCAGCCCCATTGTATACAGTGTTAGTCAGGAACCGCTTTCCTCTCCTGAGGCGCCTGATGGTTTGCCAGAACCTTCTCGGTGCCTGTCAATAATCTTTCTCCATGGCCTCACCAAACTCCTCCCACACCCAAGTTTTTGCCTCAGCAACCGCCGAAGCCGTGACCCGCTTGGCACTTCGGTACCCATCTTTTGCCTCCAGAATCCCACAAGCCAGCCATGCCCGATAGAAATTTTTCTTCAGCTTGATGGCTTCCTTTACCTGAGGTGTCCAACAATGGGTTCGGGGATTGCTGCCACGACAGGCACCTACGACTTTGCAGCCACAGCTCCGATCGGCTGCATCAACAATGGAGGCACGGAACAGGGCCCACTCGAACTCGATGTCACTGGCCTCCCTCGGTATGCGGTCGAAGCTTTGTTGGATGTGGGAGTTGAAGATCTTTCTAGTAGGTTCCTCTGCCAGATGTTCCCAACAAACCCTCACAGCTCGTTTGGGTCTGCCAGGTCTGTCCAGTATTTTCACCCACCATCTGATCCAACTCACCACTAGGTGGTGATCGGTTGACAGCTCCACTCCTCTCTTCACGCGGGTGTCCAAAACACATGGTCACAAATCCGATGACACAACTACGAAGTCGATCAACAAACTGCGGCCTAAGGTGTCCTGATGCCATGTGCACTTATGCACACCTTTGTGTTCAAACATGGACAGACTGTGGCAAGCACAGAACTCCAATAACAAAACACCACTCGGGTTCAGATCAGGGAGGCCGTTCCTCCCAATCACGCCCTTCCAGGTCTCACTGTCACTGTCCTGTGGTCTGACGAGTCCACATTTCAAATTGTTTTTGGAAATCAATGTTCAAAAGCCAGCATCTCTGATGGTATGGGGGTGTGTTAGTGCCCATGGCATGGGTAACTTGCACATCTGTGAAGGTACCATTAATGCTGAAATGTACATACAGGTTTTGGAGCAACATATGCTGCCATCCAAGCAACGTCTTTTTCAGGGATGTCCTGCTTATTTCAGCAAGACAATGCCAAGCCACATTCTGCACGTGTTATAACAGCGTGGCTTCGTAGTAAAAGAGTGCGAGTACTAGACTGGCCTGCCTGCAGTCTAGACCTGTCTCCCATTGAAAATGTTTGGTGCGTTATGAAGTGCAAAATACGACAACAAAGACCCTGGACTGTTGAGCAAGTGAAGTTGTACATCAAGCAAGAATGGGAAAGAATTGCACCTACAAAGCTTCAACAATTAGTGTCCTCAGTTCCCAAACGCTTATTGAGTGTTGTTAAAAGGAAAGGTGATGTAGCACAGTGGCAAACATGCTCCTGTCCCAACTTATTTGGAATGTGTTGCAGGCATCAAATTCAAAATGAGTGAATATTTGCAAAAAACAACAAAGTTTATCCGTTTGAGCATTAAATATCTTGTCTTTGTAGTGTATTCAATTGAATATAGGTTGAAAAGGATTTGCAAATCATCATATTTTGTTTTTATTTATGTTTTACACAATGTCCCAACTTCATTGGAATTGTACGTTCTATTGATTTTCTAAGTGAAAATAAGCTAACACATCCTCTAAAAGAAACAAACTTAAATATCACAATTCCTATTTAATTGCTGAGTTTAACATATAAATACAGAATACAAAATACCATAACTTTTTCAGAAGCTCCAATTAATCTTTCATTTTTTCTTCAGTATGTTAAACTCAAATAAATAAATAGCAAATAATAATAAATGTGCAGAAGTTTGTATGGACTGTGTATCAGTACTTTTCTCATGTTTTATTGTGTTTTAATGTATTAAAAAGACAACATAATGTTAATAGTGCATCAATACACACACTCATTGAATGTGTGTGCTATGTAAGTATGCATTTCAGCGTGGCTCAGCCAATCAGATTTCACAACTGGAACTGTTATTTTATGATTAATATTTTGATGGGTGACATCTTTTTAAGCTTGCCAGTTGATTATTCGCTGACTAATTATGGTCAGTTGTCAGATCTGGCAGGTTTGTAAACCCCTCTAACTGTAAATGAAATGATTCTACTAGAAAGACCTACCACTACAAGAAGCAATGATAGGAAATTTCAAAAGATTCTCCATGGACTGAGTAGGTAGTAAATGGGTGGGTGTGTGTTGGTGAAAAATATCACTCCGTAAACTGAGAGCACTTTTTTGATCTAAGAACAACCTTAATTAAATGGCAAAGAATCTGGTGTAGAAGAATCTGTTGTAAAAGAAACACAACACATTTCCTCTCTAATGACTTATAGAAAATAAACATGCATAGAAATAAAAGAAAGAAAAAGATAAAAATCCAATTTAGTTACAACTCAATTGATTTAGAACTTAGTTCTCTGTGACGTTATCACTACTATACTGTATGGCCAAAAGCATCCAGACACCCTTCTAATTAGTGAATATAGGTACTTTAAGGTGAACCCACTGCTGTCACAGGCACTGATATTGCGCACACACATTCATTTTAGAAGAAATGTTGGATGAGCAGACGTTTACACATTTTTGGATTTATATAGTATTTCCGTGGCAAGTGAAGTGGTTTGTTGTTCCCTTAGTGTCGCAAAGGCAGAGTGTAACAATCATGTATGAGGCAGCCTCATTTCAAAAGCTGTATTCCTCTGACACACTTTGAAGACTGTTTTAGAGTGAACCTGTCCAGTTAGCTGTCTACAATACAGAGTGGACCAATGTACTCTATTGCCAGTACAATAGTGGGTAAAATAGAACAGTATGTGGTCTGCCAAAGGAGCTCTTATTTTGGCCAATAAATAGGTCAAAATAAACACTGCAGTGTCCATCTTTTGGTGTTTTCAGCAAGTCCTATGCATTCACATTAAACATCGTCTTATCTGCAGGATATAAAGCTACATATTAAAAATATACATCTTATTTTAATCTTCACAATATAATGAGCCTAAGCACAGACTGTATAAAAGGGTTGGTGCATCTAAAGGGACTACAGGACAACTAACCTATTATAATAGAGTCTATTATTATCTAAATGCAGGATGATAGCAAATAGAGAGCTTCAAAATAAAGGCCATTTTTACTTTGCCCTTTACTTCAATTACATGTTAAGCTTAGTTTTCAATTGTCTACTCTAGGATAAGAGGTTCTCAGTGTTCTCATTATTCAAGTGTAATTATAATAATAGCCAGGACAAGAAGGCTACATAACTCCAATACAAGTAAATTTATTAACACAGCTATACAAGCATCATTGTGCTTTCTAGTTAAGCAACTAGAGCCAGAGACTGAAAAACTATAGAAACACACACACACACACACACACACACACGTTATTTAAGCTGCTATCCAGCAGTCACTGGGCAGAAGACAGGAAACACCCTGGACAGGCTGCCTATAGGAACAATACAAACTAAACCAGTCTCTTTGCAGAAAAGCTTGTGTGCACAACCGACTAGTGCAAGAGTGAGCAATATGGCAAAAATATACTTTCTCAACACTTAAAGTCATTTCAATCATACACAATAAGTATTGCACCATTTAGTTTCTTTGAAGTTTGATAAACAGGAATGGACATAGTGCACCAGTATGGCCACTTTCATAAGATACTATCAAACACTGTGATTACAGTGATTTTTATTCAGTGTTTAATGTACTGAGCTGCACTAAATCCAATTAAACAGCACTAAGTGTGGGGTTGGCACATTGTACATGTATTTCTGCAAACAAGGCCGTTTTTCTGGTTGTTTTTAATTTGAGAGATGTGTTTTGCATGCTGGGCACCTTGCATTTTATGTGCCCTGTGCAGCTGTTTTGTGTGGACACAAAAGTTGAAAAACGTTTAACTGAAAGTGGTCAAGTAGCCTGCATCATGGGCCTGCATCAATTTTTTCTGTGCTGCCTAATCAGATCAAAGGTAAGGCGAGTCTTCAGTGAGCAGTTTTTTAGTTCATGTTTTGGCTAGCAGCAGCACGTTGGCTAGTTAACTGTAGTAGTTTAACTTTCTGCCTGTACATAACAAAATGACAGCTTGCTGGCACACCTGACTGACAGTTACAATGCTGCTGTTGCTTAGCAACAGAGAGACACAAACCATGAAGTGGCATTTAAAAAAAAACCAAAAAAAAAACCAGTGTGAATCTCCAAGAAAAAAAGACCTGCAGTGGGCATCACGTTTTTCCGCCTTCAGCGTGAACTAGGGCCAGCACAGGCACACCTGTTTAAGGTGTCAGTGATTGAATTTTGAAATTATTATCAAGTACTCGCTCATTTCAACACAAGAAGAGAAAATATACAGACTAACAACATTTCTGAGTAACTTTGAATATTACACTGTGCCAACTTCAAATCATGAGCCTGGACATGACCAAACTGCCTGTGAAAGAGACAGAGAAGTCAAATATAGTGCAGTTTTATAGATATTAGCAAGGTTCAGATACTGTACACTCATTCACTCCAGTGGTCACTGGGCAGAAGGCAGGAAACACCCTGGACAGTCTGCCAGTCCAACACAAGGCAGGCACACACTCACACCTAGGGGCAATTTAGCATCTCCAATTCACCTGATGTCTATGGGAGGAAACCCACGCAGACATGGAGAGAACAAACTCCACACAGAAAGGACCCTGGTTGCCCAGACGGGGAATCAAACCCAGGCCCTTCTTGCTGAAAGGCAACAGCTACAGTGGAAGGATATTCCTCTGACAAATTAATATCTTAGTACACTGTTTACAGAAGAAAGTATATTGTGTGAGACTACAAGTCCTCATCAAATCCTCTACTTGCTTTTTTTTTGTGATACTGGGTTTTTGTCCTCTTAACACCAGAAGTGTAAGCCTTGAAGTTTTTTTCTTTCACCTGCAGTTAACCAAACATCGGTTGATTAACTCTTGTAGACACTTAAATATTAAAACGAGTCAGAATGTACACCCCTATTGTGAACCCCTCAATTATGCTCTTTGTCATGAAATATGCAGTCGTTATTGCTCTGTAAGTACTGATGATGTTAAAAGATATGTTTACAGTTGGAACATCCTGTGACCGGAGACGACACTGATCACTAGGCTAGGCCCCAGTATCAGCACAAAATCATCAGGAAATGCTGATGAAATCAACAAATCAACAAATCTTGTAGTAAATCTATCCTGAAATTGCAATGTGTGATGTGGTCACAGTTTAAATAGTTAGAGCAAGAAGTGCTTACATTAATAATTGCTATATTTAAAGTGTTTAAAGAAAAAGATCAGTACCTGTATCTGCTAACAGAAAGAGCGGTGTGATGCCATCTCTATTTTTGTACTTTAATCATAGTAACATAATAACATATAATCATATTGCCCTCAACAAATATAGAGTCGTAGTTAAAAAACAAGAACATTTTCTCGCAGGCAGCAAATGTGTTGAAGGGCTTGCTTCTGTTGTCAGTAATGACTGCATGAAACTTGCACACCTGCTAGTAGAGTATTCATAACACTTTATACCAACTACCACGGCCATATCCTCAGACTCCTGCGAATTTCACATAACATATGTCAAAACTAGCAATTTACCAACTTACTTTACAGCCATTCCCACCATGAAATGAGCTGCCATACTATATTAAAGACAAAAGCCTTTAAAAAAAATGTAAATCCCTGTCGTAACCAGAGACTTTGCAGCTGTAGTCACATGATGAAAAACTAACATGTGACAAGGTGAAATTACTGCCTTCTTCCCTCAGTTCCCCTAATTCTAACACAACCTTGTACCAGTTTCAGACGTCACCCATGCACATCCCATGATGTCTGGGTTCACTGAGACTGGCAAAACAAAATAATAAGGCGTCTTGCAGTTTGTAAAAAAGCGACACATTTGCACAGTAATAATACTGTTATCATACTTTTGGCCTTGGCAGTTCATGGAAGGCTGTGATTAATGGACTTTCTAGCACACCTTCTAATAAACAGTGCTACAGCGTAACAACAACTAATCACCTAATTCAAGCACAGAAATTTCAATTCGGTCCCCCCGTCATCCCCTCAAGACACTAATCTAGTCCATCTATTGCTGCCTTAACAGAGAGAAATGAATTGTGATCGACATGGCAAATTTCAAGTGGCAAAACACCCGTCACTAACTTTTCATGTGGGGGAAAAGCTAAGAGCTAAGCACTGCCTGTTAATCTGTATGGGCCAGTTTCCCAGACACGGATTAAGCCCAGTCTTGGACTAAATTGCAATGCCGATGGTGATTCACCGTTGAAAATCCTTTTCAGTCCAGGCTTAGGATTAATCTGGGAAACTGGCCCTATGAGTGAATATGACTTGCACAGAGCTGGAAAGAGTACAGCTGAGTAGCGCCTGTAAAACTCCACTGCCTGTAGCTTCAAGTAATATTCTGACTTGACAAAATCACTAAATTCACATTAGTGCTGCAGTCACTGTAAATGTTACATAACCGTGAATTTGTACATGTTCTAAATTCACCATAATGATTCCTATACATACCAAGATTTAAACACGGACCACAAATTTTGATTTAATAAATTTGCCACAATATATGTACTAGAAACTTGCAAGAGTAGATGGGCCTTGCATGCAAAAAGTTTCAGCACCCCTGGTTTTTACATGTTTTGTTGAATATTGTCACAATTGACCACTCCCAGTCCTGTCCATGTGCTTTTTGTTTACTTTTTCATCCATGTGTGTTTGTTTTGGTTCAGTCCAGCCCCCTTGTTGTCTGACTGCACCCCTGATTGTTACCACCTGTTTCCTACCTGTCCCCCGTCATGCCTCTGTTATATAAGCCCTGTGTTTGCCCTCTTCTGTGTTGGTCTTTGTTTGTTGTTTGATATGTTTGAGGTTTGATGTTTGAATTGTTTGGAAGCCTGTTCTGATGTGCTGTTTTTATAGTTTGGATTTCTGTGTGTTTGCTATGTCTATCCCTCCTGCTCTTCGTATTGGCTACCTGAACCTGGACTGTCATGACCATGACCCTGGATTTGCCCTCAATAAAAGTCGCTTATCTCAGCGTATGCGTCCGCCTCATCGCTCCCCACCGTTACAAATTTCTAATTGTAAATAAGTTTAGACATCCCCTACAGGGAACTGCACATTTGAATGCACATTAGCTGTTTAATTGCTGGAATTAACATATTCAGAGAAAAAAATAAAACAAAATGTGGCCTGTGCAAAAGTTATGGCACATTTATATTCTATATTTTCTTTTTTCCCCCAAACTGTTATATTCTTTACTCATTTTGACAAACGTGTTTGACCAGAAATGTCAAAACTATAAAAATTGGAATCTTCAAACTCTGGCTTGAATGCAGCATCAACTGTAGAAAGTTTCAACTGGCAAAAGAAACCAAATCACTCAAACCTAGAACAAAAAGGTCAAGCAGGCCACAAAGTTTACATTCGCACAGCTGAGACAGTAAACAAATTTTTTAGCTGGACATAGTGCTCAAGTACAGGGTGCACATGATGAAGAAAAAACAGGGCAGCAAATGTTTCAGTCAACAGATTTAGCACTGACAAAAGTCTGGGATTTCTGTCAAAACCATCCCAATTATCAACTTATATAAATGTTGCTAACAGATTTAAATGCAACTTCCTATCTGCAGGAACACACTGGCCTCTAGTTTAACAACAAAAACAGCAGGGCTGTTTCACATTTGAGGAATATAGAATATTATTTTGAGTGCACATGATTAGCTTCTCAAAATAATGAGTAGCAATAATGCATTTTATATAAATCCATTACCAGTATTGCTAGGGAGGGTGTTATATTATTAAATTATTCTGCTTGATATGTCATAACATCGAACATGTTCAAAAATACATAGTATAAATGAATGAATGCAGATTAAGGCAGTTACATATCTGCCTGTTTGAAGACTGTACTGCTTTTCTAGACAGCTACCTTCTGAGTGGTTGTCAAATAGCATATTTTTATTGAACAAGATTTGGCTTTTAATTTAAAAAGATGAGTTAACAAGGAGATGTGTGGAGGAAACCGAAAAAGCCCTGGCTTATGCAGCTTTCCAAGAGGACATTTCCTGCCTCGGCATGATGGGGAATGAATGCAAATCTAAGCTGCATCAAGTGTGTTGTAGTGGCCTGCATCTGTACCCTGGTAATGTGATAAGAGCTGCCCAAGTTGGAACCATACCAGCTCTGGTAAAGAAACCATTCATGGCATGAAAACAAAAAACAGACAGATTAAGAAACCAAGTCACTGAAGTACAAACATCATCAATTTCAATTTCAATTTCATTGTTTAATTTAGCAAATATGGCAATAAAGGATGTAACAATGCTCACTGTTAAGTCTGAAATGATATTCTAGGTGAAGATTCAACTGGATTTTTGATACACTGTATGGCCAAAAGTATTCGGACACCTGACCATCACACCTAAATTAGCTTGTTAGACATCCCAGCAGCCTCCACTTTTCTGGGCAGGTTTTCCACAGGATTTTTGAATGGGTCTCTGGAAATTTGTGTTTAATCAGTCAATTGAGGTCAGGCTGTTAGCAGGTCACTGGAGCTCCTCCACAGCAAACTCATCAAACTATGTCTTTGTGGACCTCAATTTGTGCACAGAGGCACAGTCATACTGTAAGAGGAAATGGCCTTACTTAAACTGTTGCCATAAAACTGAAAGCATATAACTGTCTAAAATGTCTTCGTACACTGTGACATTAACATTATTTTAACAAGCCCCAGACCATTATCCCTCCTCCACCAAACTTACTGTTACTATACTTCTTGGCACTGTACATTCCAGTGGGTATCATTTTCCCTGCATTCACCAGATAGTGAAGTGTGATTCATCACTTCAGAGAAAGTAGTTCCACTACCTCTCATTCTGTAGTGATGCAACAAAAGATGTGTTTTTTATGTGTTATGTGCTTGAGCACTTGGCAGCCCTACTTTGTGAGTTTGTGTAGTCCTAGATACTTCCAGTTCACAATAATAGCACTTACACTTGACTGGGGCAGATCTAGTAGGGCTCAAATTTCATGAACTGCCTTGTGGCAAAGGTGGCATCCTATGAAAGTGCCATGTTTAAAGTCACATAGATCTTCAGCATGACCCATTTTACTGTTAATGCTTATATATGGAGATTGCATGGCAAGAGGTGTGACAAACACATGACCTCAAACATTAGGATGGATGTCCCCTAGGATAGCCATATAGTGCATGTTTATGTGTTAAAAATGTCTTGATTACATTTACGGCATTTGGCAGACGCTCTTATCCAGAGCAACTTAGAGTTTGATTATTTTACACAGGTAAAGTTTGGAGTCTTGCCCGAGGACTCTAACAGGTATTATGTAGAGTGATTACCCAGACAGGGATTGAACCCCAGTCTACAGCATAGAAGGCAGAGGTGTTATCCACTACACCATATTAAACAGAGATCAAATTACATAGTGCACCAATTGGCTCACATAAACAAATTCTCAAAAATAACTTTAATAACTGTAATTCCTGATGTGGCAGCACTCTACGAATATCATATTTAACAGCGACTTCAGAAAAATAGTGCAGTTGAGTCATTTGAGTACAGATGCATGCATAGTATAAGCCCTGCCCCGTCTCTCCACTTGAATAAAGTTTCATTTATTCATTACTGTTCTGAAATTGTATTAACTTTATAGATACTTTTCTCAATTAGCTTACTCACAATACGAACTCATACTCAGTAGCCAGTAGCCACACATCCATGGCTAGTATTTGAGTTATAAGCATAGAAACACATCATTTACTGTGTACATTTTCCAATGAATGATGAAGCACATGCAGTACTCTACAGAAAAAACTAATGTAAAAATCTACTGAGCCTTTAATTCCTCTAAGATAAAAGGTCTTTTTGGAGAGGGTTATATTGTGTTAATTAGCATAACCTTACATGTAGCACTGGATAGCTGTGGATATCAGAGGAACTTGGTTCTAACATCATTAGCCTACACTAGTCATATAATGTGTGAACTTACAATATTCATAAATCTCACACTACAAAATCAAGTTTCATTTCTGGGGTCAAGCTAATGACTTTGTGTGCAAAAATTCTACTCTTCTCTCCAAAACGTCTCCAAACCAACAGGCACTGCTTAGAAAAAGTTATACTCACTATGAGCAATTGAGGTGCTGAGCCTGCCAGACAGAGCTTGGGATTCTCTCATTAAAATTTAATTTTAGGATTTGCCCTCTTGTTTCCACTATGGATAAACCAGTGATAACTCTCCAAGTAAAGGGCATTTCAATCGCATCTTGTTGAAGACTAGAATAATAAGCCCACAACCTCCTGATTTCTAATTTCAGATGTGCGGTTGGGCTTGACTAAAACGTTCAGAATATAATTTAAAAACCTTCTCAGACTATGCAGACTTTCCTCAGCTGTTTCTAAGAGATATGTTCACACAGCATAGCAAGAAGGCACAAGTCATTTGTTTCACCATTCTTTTGAATATGCAACCACCTGTGGTCCTGCAAGACACAGCTTTTTATTAAAACAGAAGATTTTCTATTTTTGCTTTAAGGTCTTACCCAGGATGCCTGTTATCTCTAGCTCATTATTATGTTCTGTACAGTACTCAAAGCTACATCTATAAAGCACCTTTGCACATTTTGTCTGGTTCAAGGAACAATGTTCATGTAAATCTGGCTCAAAGCTAAAACTCTCTCTGACAAAATCAAATCAAAAACACAACTAATGTGGTCCATCCAACCGACAGAAATATGAGACACTATACTGATATTCTGTACGCAGTGTCAGAAGAAGGGCATTCTACTAACAAATACCGTTGGTGTCGTTTTGTGCAATATAAATGCAATATATGCATCATGTGATCACAAAATCTCCTAATAAAGATAAAGATGGTGCACCTTCCTTCTAAATGTTTGCAACAACTTCAGTAACTGCAATAACTGTCCATTTTTAATGTAGAAGTTTAAGACACTTACCTTTTACGATTAAGTGAATGATTTTAGGCCGAGGATTGCGTTCACTCTGTATAGAGCAGGTATATAAGCCTTCATCCGTTACATCCACTTTCTGTATTTGTAGACTGTATTCATGTTTATCACCCATATTTGATACGATGGACACACGAGGATCCACTGACCATTTGTCATTCCCTGCGAATATTATACTGGAACGGTTCAACCATGCTCCTTTTGAGATCCCATCCAACAGGTAGCACCTGAAAGATGAAAAGACAGATGATTAAAATTTAAATTCTAGGTCATTTAAAGAGGCCCAGTCATGCTGTCAAACAGTCTTGATCAACATTCCAGCCCTCTAAATAAGCATTCAGAACAAAATCATGACATTTTGTGGAATATCTTTTTCATTGAAGAATCCATAAAGCAAAATTCCAATGTCACCTAGAGTTCATTTGGACAGTTACAGCTGGTCGGGGCATGGCTGTATCAGCACTGCACAGCATGGCCATGTCCCCTCATCTACTGGAGGTCATTTTGCTTTTCAACTTCGTAAGGATCTGTGGAATTTACAAACGCTTTTGCTCTGAATCAGCCAATTAACACACACATTGTTGAAAGACTGTGAATAAGGTAACCAAAAAATTGCTGATTCTGTTAATAATCTGAACTGCATTTGTACCGAGAAACATTTGCCTTTGTTCAAAACATTTCAAGCTAGAACATTCCAAGAAAGATTTAAAGTTTGGTCTTTTGAGCAGCAGACCAGGTTGAACACTTTCCATGGACAATCGACAGGAACGGACAGCCTATGTTGAGATAGGCTTCCTGTTATAACTGAGCTAACATTGTTTTAATTGTTGGAATGAGAGCTCGCTTGAAATTATTACAAAAAGTTGAGTGGAGTTAGCTGTGAATTCATTGTTCATTCATAATCTGAGCTTCTGAATAAACAATGAAAATGTAAATCCTGCTAGACTATCACTACACTCCAACTGCTCCTATGGCTAGCTCTGTATTCCCAGTTGGTAAAGTGACTTTTCTGTTGTGAGCTTGAAGGAGGTGGGTTAGTGGCTGGTTGTGACTGAGTCTGAGGGGATGAGCGAGTGAATGGGACAGTCAGGCGACTGCAGTGTTTCTTGGGAGAGGAGTCCTCCTATGTTTTTCAAACCTCTGGCATCATGCAGCACCCTCAGACACTAAAAATAATCCAATGTGACTTTTCTTCTTTAATTAAAGACTCAAAATTTCAACAAGGTTATTGTCTGATTGACAGCATCAAGTGCCAATAGCAGTAGGCCTTCAGAATTTCTCACTAACTCCCTGTTCCTGTGATAAATCAAACTTCACCTGTATTTTAAGCAACAGACCATGAGAGAAAATGTGTTATTCCTCAGAGGTGTGGTGTTATTTGGGAGAACACATGACTTAGAATATTAAAATACCAACGACTGCTTTAAATACAAGTGATTCTAATGTATTTATACCCCAAAGTATGCTTTTATGCTTTTTCTAATGCTTTCATAAAGAAAACAAAGAAACACCTAATATTGTTTCAAATTTATGGACTTATTGGCAATGACTTTTACTCAAGAAAGTAGTTCCAGCTGTTTAAAGTAAAGTGAGCATTGTTAGCAGCAACTAGTATAATGAAGAATATCCATACTCCTGAGTGATCATCAATGGCCATTCTATGTTACTATTTCTACATCGATAAAGAGGCTAAAGATTGCAGTTGGTCAGTTGCTGGATAGTGGCTGTTTGCTGTTTAGCTCTTTACTTTAGCCCATTTAATTAAACTTTTAACATTATGAGGCTGAACTGCTGAAAACAGTCTTTGGGGCTGCTTACATGCGGTTTGGCTGGATTTTACAGGTTACATTAGTAACAAGATAAATAAAACCGTTAAATTCAGTTGGTTGCAAAGCCTTTGCAATCAATTACTGCCTGAAGTCTATGACCTTTAGACATCACCAGAAGCTGGGTATCTTCTCTGGTCATGCTCTGGCAGGCCTGTAAAGTAGCCATTTCCAGTTCCTGCTCATTTTCTGGGCTTTATGCCTTCAGTCTTGTCTTTAGACATGCTTATTCAATAGGACTCAAATCAGTGATTGACTTCGCTGGTGAAGAACATTCCAATTTTGGCTGTGAAAAACTCCAAGTTGCTTCTGTACACACCCGAACTCACCCAGCTGCTGTCGGAATTCACATCAATAAAGACAAATGAGGCAGTTTCACTGGAGGCTGTGCATGCCCATACAAGCATGTTTCACAGATGAGGAGGTATGCTTGGATGAGTGATCCTTTTATCATCAACACTTTTCTCATTCACTCACTCTGGTACAACTTAATCTTCAGCTCATCTGGACATAAGACTTTGTCCAAGAACTCTGCAGTCTGCTCTTAAAGCTTGCCATGGGTTCACATCTAATAGTAAACTCTCCAAGGTCATGCTGCTGTATCTACTCTCTTTATGAAAGCAGTCTCTCACATCTATGTCCACAACCTGCAGAGTGTTCCTGAACTGTTATACATACTAAAGGTATTCTCTGGTCATCCACTACTGTGGTTTTCCAGGTTACTTGCTACTGGCACGTCTCTCTCAACTGAGCAGCCAATTCTGCATTTACTTGCTGCCCCCAAAATAGAGACAGAGACAGAAAATGTAAACACAATGTTGTTCAACAATTTGGAATCAAGGTTTTTAATAATACAAGAGATACAAATTTTATACAAGTATAAAATGATTCTAACATAACGATGTTAGGACTAATTAACATCACAGGTTTAAAATAATTGGCAAGAGGGGTAAAAGCTACTTTAAGCAACTTTTAGATGTGTCTAGACTCCAGAAAGAAAACAGAGCTGTGGACAAACACTGAGATAACTGTATAACATCAAGTATCAAATATTAAATATAAATAAGTGTTACATTTCATGGCTTATAATTTGATAAGTACAGGAAATTGTTACTATAGGTGGGTGATATGACAAAATGTAATATTGTGGTAGTTTTTTTTTTATTTTACAAAACATGGTGTGTCAAGATATTTAGTTTTTCTGACATCTGGTAAGTACAGACAAAGTAGTGCCATATTTCAAAAATATTACCGAAAACTATGAATCCAATTACTTGTATTCAACATCTGACACTATGCTGAACTAAATCCAACTAAACATGACTAATTATGTTCTCTTTATAATCAAAAAAGCTGTTTGGAAGCTTTTTAAATACTAAATAAATATCCATAAATATGCTCAGAAAAACTTATAGTGACATAATGTGATATATTCTATCACAATGATGATAAATACTGTCATACTGCCCGGCTCTACTTTGTTACCAAAAACTTACTAAACACCTAAAAATAGTCAATACTCCCAGTTAACATACTAGTTTCAAACCCAATGAACTAAAAGACAGTTTCTGTTCAAATACATGTGGACTGCATTGTAAATATCTGCACTGTAAATGCTTGAAATTCTTCATAGTTGATCTGGAGCTTGCACTCTCAAAGACACTTTTGCTCCTGCCAGTTGACCTATTTCACTCATACTGACCCATATTTATCAAATTCCAGAGGAGATGCATTAATGTCTTTTGCATAGCATGAAATAGTCTTACATGGACTGATGAGGCCTGAGGCAGATCAGTGTTCTTTCTAACTACAGGGACCTTGATAAATACAGATCACTGTGTGTGCTCAGAATGGGGAATAATGTAATGTAGCAGGTTTAAATCTACACTCTGATTTAGGTTCTGGTGGCAGAGCTATCCACTGATGAAACATCAAGGTGTGTACTATTCCCTTATACTGCAGCTGTATTTAAATGAGTGGTGAACAGAGTACCTTTAGTACTGTACTGTCCACTGGTTCTCCAGACATGACCATTAGTTGCCATAACATGGTCTTTACTTTTTAAAGACATTATTAAAATATTCAGGAGGAGCATGTAATCTCTGTAATCTCTCCATCCCCTAAAGGACCAAGACAGCCCATTACCTGACTATTCTCATAATAGTCATTCCTTACCAGACATAAAAAGTATCCAATGTATCACAACTGTCAATTTTGTTTTCCTACATCATTTGAGCACAGCAGCTGGGCTTTACATCATATTAACATTTCCTGATGAATGGACAAACAGACATGGACCAAAATAACTTTCGTTTTGCCTTCTCCTGTAAACTTAAACCATTTTGGAGTTGCTTTTTTCTGGACAGTTTGTTCTTTTTTCCTTTTTTTAACAAAACTAGAGGAGCTGACAGGTCTCTGGAATCATTACGGTCTAGTTCACCTCTTTGCTCTACCCCCACTCATAACATGCTCAAAAATCTTTGTGTTGCCTAATTTGAATAACCCAGATATTTCATGACTTTTATGGAGTCAAAATAACTTCTTTGGCATTCATCAAACAAAGCTTGAAACAGATTATAGTCATCTCTCATATGGATGAGTAAACAAAGCGGGGTTTAAAGTTGCCAGCTCAAGGCTGCCAGCTCAGCCAGTACAGTCACATGGACTGGAAATCTGATTTGGCTCATAAAACTTCACCCTATACTTCAAGCCAAATTTATTCCTCTGACAACAAGCCCAGCAGCTTACAGATTAAACCAAAGGCAAAGATGTACAACAGGCATGACAAAGAAACCCCAACAAGAAGATGGAATCAAATAGAATAGAATAGGGTACTAATTTGAATGGGGCAATAGTGCAAATAAAGGGATATTCAGACATAAGCAAACTCTGAATTCCACCAATTTTCCAAAATGCCTGTATAATTCAACATCTGAGATGTAAGCAAAGTCCATCAGTGGTTTAATATGATGTGGTTAAACTCACTGACTTACTGAATGATGTCTACAGTGGTGGTGACAGGAACCAGGTCTCGATGTCTACAATGCAGATACAGCCATTTTATAACAATGCAGTATGACCAGTGAACCAACACGTCTTCAGTTTTTATATACGGAAAACTGATTATGGTAAAATTGGCATGCATCCCTCCAGCCATGACACCCAGGACTCCAATTCCCAGAACCCTATGGGTGAACACATGATGTCAAGGTCTCCTGGTTCCACCCATCAGTGATCAGCTTCCCCTGACTATTGATGTTCTTCACCTGTTTTATCTATCATATGACTAGATCCAGTTAGTTTATAAGCCCGGGCTTTAGGCTGGGTTAGGAGCCACCAAGCCGCCTTGTTTGTGCTCTGATCTGCTTTTTGTGTATTTGACCCACTGTTTGTATTTTCGACTCTACCATTTGTCTGTGCCCTTTTTGGACTTTGGTTGGCTGGATTTACATGTGCTGTGTTTGTACACTGTTGGCTCATTTTGGATTTGACCTTCATCTGTTTTTTGACCTAAATTACGGATTTTGGACAAACTAGTAAAGCCTCTTGTTCACATTTTAACCACACGTGTCTCACTAAGTCTGACTCGTTACAAAAATAAAGGTAAATATGAAAATACTTATATTTCTACACACTCTCAGAAAAAAGGAAGTAAACTGTCACTGCGGCAGTTCCCCCTTTTGTCACTGTGGTGGTACTCCCAAGGGTACATCTCAGTACCTTTAGTCAAGGAACATAATTGTATCATTTTCCATTGAAATCATATTTTCTAAGTTGTATTCCACACAACCCGTCTCGTCTCCAGGCTTTTTTTATTGTTCTGTTTTAAAACATTAGGTTATAAAAAGGGACAAATATGTACACCTGGAAAAACTTATTTAAGGTTAACAATTAAACCTTGAAGCCACTGTTGTACCTTTAAAGATACATTTACATTGTTTGGACCTTGATGAACAAAAAATGTACCTGCACAGAGCCTTTTATCTAACAGAGCAGGACAGCATTTCTGAATGACTTTGTTTAAACCATAACGATTTATGCAGACATTCTGAAAAATTGTTGCTCAATTTAATTAATTGATTATTAGTATTGGTATTTTTCAATTGGTATTAAACTGTGACAGAAGCGGTAGCCCTCTTGGCACTAGGGCAGGACCCTCAAGAGCACGTCTTCAGTACATTTCATTAGAGAACATAACTGTACTATATTTTGCAGTTTTACTATAGCTTTTGCGTCGTACTGACTCCCTACACACTG
The DNA here is from genome assembly GCF_015220715.1 of Pygocentrus nattereri. Classification (NCBI taxonomy): domain Eukaryota; kingdom Metazoa; phylum Chordata; class Actinopteri; order Characiformes; family Serrasalmidae; genus Pygocentrus; species Pygocentrus nattereri. Next base: position 20,652,715 of record NC_051236.1, read on the forward strand.
TCTTGACTCCAGACCTTTTTATTTATTGTTCTGTTTTGATACACTAGGTTATGAAAAGGTACAGTCTTAAAAAAGAAGGTTCATCAAGTGTTCTTTCGTAAAGAAAACAGGTTCTATATAGAGTCATGGACACTCAAAGCACCCTTTGCATGACTAAAGGGTTCTTTGCAACATGAAAGGCTTCCTCAGACTGATGGAGAATGTGTTATATATGGTTCTATATGGCATCTTTTTGAAAAGGGTTCTATATAGCACTAAAAAGCGTTCTTCTACAAGTAGGTCTGTAGAACGTTTCAGGGTATGTTTACATTGCTGGTACCTAAATGAATGAAAAAGTACCTGCACAGAACCTTTATCTCTAACAGTGACAGCAAAAGCCAAGAAAGGAACACAAATCAGTGTTACAGCTATACAACAGCCTCTTTATACAAACAGCTTTCAACGTGAAGACGTACAATGTGCGCATTCCAGAGAGTCTCTGACGCACAAAGTTCAAATCTGTTCCATAAAACTTTGTCTCCTCAGTCTCTCTTAATTAGGTGGATGGTCACTGACTTCATTAGCATTTGGTCTTACACTGACAAGCCTCTTTGAGGAGATGACAAAAAAAAAAAAAATCACAAAAATTCCTTTAATAATCTGATGGTTAATGAATTCATAAACAAGCGGGTTTCTGATGCAAAGGTTATACCAAACTACTGTTTGAACCATGTGTGCACTGTGGGGTTTGCAGCCTAAACTACTGAGAGAAATCACAGTAATCAAGGCATGCCTGATACTACTTTGAATTTCCCTTAATCATCTTTATTCATTGCCTCGGAGCGTTTGCCCTCAGAACCTCATCAAGGCAAGCCTCTCCATATCCAGGGTGGGCTTTTTCATCTGCTTTCCCTTTAGATACCCAGTAGGAGGGGAGCTTCCGACAGTGTAACAGGAGGTTAACTTAATTGTTTCACTGACCCCAGGGAACATATTTAGATGCTTCTTTTGCAGATGAAACAGTCATTAAACAGGTATTTATCCATTTATCTAATAGAAAAAGAAGGCACAAAAAACAGCAGACTCAGTTACTGCATCTTTGTAAATTGTTGATGGAAAAAAAAGGAGTCAAAAAGCTTTCTGTGGAGCAGTGCCAGAGAAGAACCCTATTTGGTCTCTAAAAGAACCTTACAACAGAAGAACCACATTCGGCTCCTCAAAAGCCTTTCAACAGAACTATTTTCCTTTAAGAACCTTTCGATAGAAGAACCACTTTTGGTTTTCCCCTAAAGAACCTTTCATTTGTTGGCTTTTAGAAAAACTTCATCAAAAGAAACTCTCAAATCAAGCTGTTCATTACTGAACCAAAAGTGGTTCTTCTACTGCATCACTCCAAAAACCCTTTCTGGCACGTTTATTTCAGAATTGTAGGATTGAAGCATAATGGAGGAAGAAGGTACAGCAGCTATGTAGGGTTCTTTTAAAATATTCAAAAAGGGTTCAAGCTAATTACCATATGGTGTTGAAAAGATCCAGATTGTGTTTCTGTTATGCAGACTAATTTCTGCATTTGGTGGTGAGCCATAATTATCACAGCTAGAAGACATCACTTTGTTTGACCCAGATAATTTTTTTTTCCTTTTTTACAGTTGAATGACTCACTAAAAACAAAATATGTTCCCTGGAAAGATCTCAGACACTATGTTCATCAAGCAGAGTTCAGAATACTTAGTCCATACTAAGCAGATGGCTGAAGATGGCTGAAGATATAGTAACATCTACAGACATTTCCTTATGTAACAGACCGTACAAAAACACCAGCACCACAAATCAGTATTAAATGCTTATAAAGTTATATTTTTTATAAAAAGCTAGGGTTACAAAATAATACCTTATTTCAAAATTATACTGAAGAAATAATGCATCAGCCAGCCCTTCAAATTCATAAAGCTGACAAAGCTGAAATCACTGCTGTCAGAACAAAACCTTACATCTCCAAAATGATAACTGTACAGAAGATGGAACAAATGCACTTTACTTTGAATGTAAGTCAATGTAACCAGACGTATTCCCTAAATTTGGGCAATTTCTTTTGATCCATTCATCATGAAATTTAAACACAATGTGAACACCAATATGTATTTTCAAATTTTGGCAAAAACTGAAAAACAGCAAAAATGGAGATATGAGGTTTTGTTCCAACAGCAGCAAAATAAACTTCATATCCTCTCAAGATATTGGTGCTCCACAGACTACAGAGGGAGTGGTGTGTCATGATAGCCACAGTTATTATATTCCCAGGTTTTCTGAAAGAACAGAGTGAACAGATGGGAATCCAGCTCAACATAAAGTGTGACCACTAACTTTACCTGATATTAGTAACTTGATATTATCTTTGAGGATGAAGTGATGGACAGCTTTTGCCCACTTGGCCCAGACCACAAAGGATCCAGCAGTCAAAAAATACAACAGACTGGAACTCAGCAGACCAAGGATCAAGGAGCTTGAGAACATCTTCAAAAACAAGGATGTGTCTCTACAAACAAAGTCCAGACTATGGTCTTTTCTGTGGTTCTTTATGGATGTGAAAGCAGGACAGGAGAATTAATTATGTCTTTAAAACTTCAATGCTGGCAGTGAGTTTTCAGAGTACATTGGATGGCAAAGAAAACAAACAATTTGATTCTTGATCCAAAGCAAGCCTCGCTTCTTACTAAAGCCAAGATAACCAAACTGAAGCCTCTTGTTTTGGACGCATGATGAAAGAAACTATGGAAAAGACGATTATGTTTGGAACAGTTGAAGGAGAAAGAGGAAGAGGGTGACCAGCAACAACATGGATGGAGACAATCAGAGGAATCATCAATCAGCCATTAATAAGTCTGAACACAAGATATTCTGGAACCACACTAAGCAAATGGTCACCGGGAGTTAGAATCAACTTGACGACACGTATAGTCATAATAACAGTATTTATGACACTGAGTACTGAATATGTAGGGGTCTAGTCTTAAGTATACAGATGAAGTGGTCATCTTCACTCTGTACCTCATTGTGCTTTTATGAAACTTTTTGGAGTGGCAGTTGGTCATCACCTTTTTATCATGGCTAAAACATCCACCAAAGCTTTTTACAACCAAGTCACATAAGATGGCACAGAAGAGTGCCACTGTTTCCAGCTGCCATGAAGGTAGTTTCACACTGTGCTTATCTAGGATTTGAAAAGGCTTGCAGACAGAAAATAAAAATGAAAACAGATGGATTTATTTTAAAAAACAAAGGCAGAATTGTTATTTTTACATGTATAATAAATCTGATTAACAGTGTCAGCTCTGTTCTAGTTAATAACCCATCCAAACTATCCCATTACAAAAGGCCAAGCATTTTTCTCCTGCTACCACATTTTCACACAGTGATTGCTGTCTGCCACACCGAGCGGAATGGGCCATCCATTCGAATTTTAATAATTTACTTTTAATGTATTTAGTCAGTGGATGTTCATAAATGTGGGCTATTCATTAGACCAGAGATCCTCAACTCTGGGCCTTCGGTCCAGTTTCTAGTCATGGATTTTGGTCCAGTGATAACAAAATCCAGCACTAGAACTGAATTAAAGGTCCAGAGTTGAAGACGTCTTGATTAGACTCACGTGTTCAAAGATCTGGATAAAACAGTCAAATCTTCTGCAGATAAAAATGTCAGCTCTGTTAAATGCAATTCAGTCTGTCAAACTGGTGATACACATTTCTTGGATTTATGCATATCTGAAGCCATTCATAATGAAATAAAGCAAATCAAGACAAGAGCAAGAATAAGCATGCAAACTCAATAATGCATTCTGACACTTCTATGTTAAATCTGTTAATTGCTTATTCCAGAGAAGTCCCATTTAAGCAAAGCACAGGAACAACCATGCTGTTAATTTTATTGGTATTTTTAACGGAAAGTAGCACTGTCTTCAATTTCACAGCCTTACTTGAGATTACGTTACAGTGCATCACCACAGCACTGCCTAAAATATACCAAAACTGAACAGTCAAGCTCACACTGTGTTTCACTGTGATTCCAGGACACAAATAAACTGCAAGGAGACCTGCTCATGTCTTACCTGCAATTCATGAACAAAAAGCTACTCCAAAAAACAACAATTAACTGATATTATTCATTTTTAACTGTTATCCAAATGACTACCTGAGAGCAGCACATTGGAAACAACAATTCTGGAACAATTCTGACCCAATTATAAAAAATATACAAACTTTTCTGTCAAACAAATCATGGGCCTGTCTTATGAAGTAGGATCTCTTACTTAACCAGCTGACTTGACACTTAAGCTATGCGTCCACTTGCACTTGACTCATTCCACCACACTGGATATCTCTGCTCACCGCTGGTGGGTACTTCTATGTCGTTATGGAAATGACGGAACTACACTGAACATATCTGGGGCACAATCTGACACGCTGTTTGCACAGAAGCTTACAATGAGACTAGACATATGCTTTCTGTGCATATATAATTTTCTGTGCGCACACAAAGAACATTTGCTTGCGCAATCTTAAAAGCAAGCTTGCTAGCTACCTTAGCACTTAGCAAGTAACCTGTGTGACTGAAATTTTGCCTCATCATTCACACACCACTTGTCCTCCTGGGTCACAAGGGGTGCTGGAGTGTTTGCCAGTCGTGATGAAGATCAGTCTGCCATTGCCTGAGTGGCTAAACACAGTTCGGCGGCTGTATTTATCTGCATACAGACAACTTGCTGAACTTTTTCAGCTTTTGCTGCACCAAAAACCATTACGCACCGTGCAATAAGGCAGAGCTCTCATTTGAAATGAATAGGATGTGGGGAGGTGACACATACCATTAGTTTGATCTACCCTGGATTTCCTGTGTTATGACAGTGGATCACCTTTTACTGAGCTACATTACACAAGCAACTTCATGCTGCAAGCTTAATCTGCTTCAGGGCAGATTACTGACCAATAAGGGCCAAGTTTCTGGCCCATCAGGAGCAGTGTACCGATTTGATCAGGTGCCCATTGTTTGCTAGCCTTCTGGACCAGTTTGGCCATCATGGAGCTTCCCGCTGTACAATGCTGTGCAAACCTCACCTGCATGAACTGACCCTCCTGATGCTGCTGCACAGGCTTAAATTATTCAGAGCAATTGTTTCACCTGTTTCTACCCTTTTCTGTATTTTAATATTTTATACTAACATTAAAATCTTATCTTCTGTTCTTGTTTTGCTATCGGTGCTATCGGTGTCGACCAGGGATAATGGGTTCCCCTTCTAAGTCTTGGTTCCTCTTAAGGTTTCTTCCTCCTGCTCTTAGGGAGCTTTTCCCTGGCCACTGTCGCCATCGGCTTGCTCATGGGGGCTTGGAACCAAATTTTTTCTGTAAAACTGCTTTGTGGCAACACCTCTTGTAAAAAGTGCAATATAAATAGACCCTGACTTGCTTTGACTACTGAGAAAGACGGACCCCTCTTGTCTTTTCATGTGACACTTTTTTGGCATCAATCAAGTAAAAAAAAAAATACTGCCATAAAGTAATATGACTGATATGAGATACAAAGAACATATATCAATCATTAGTGCAATAAGAAAGTTGTTAACCATCGTTGTTAAACAGCAGTAGCATCTGCTACGATTTGTGAAGCTGAATGTGTTTTGTAATTCAGGGACCAAGTTCAGTTAAAATATTTAATCCATAAAATATATATACTTATATATTCATAATAAATGCATATACTCATAATATAGTACATATTTATAATATATAAAATTTGTTGTCAGCCAATTTTTGCAGCTTTAATTAAAATATCAAATACCAGCCCATTTCCCACTAAGACCGCGGCTACAGACTCATTTCCCACCACATAATGGCTGAAGCTACTTATGCCTGACTGCCAGGTTGAGTGACATGCTGTGTTAGTCTTAATGAAAGGCAAAGACCAAAGACAGATTTCCTTTAGTTGACTCAAGCAAACACTGGAACTTTTAAAGGACTTCTGTCAGATTAGGTGTCACAAAGCCCACTAGCAACTAAATGGTGGACTTATTGGTGCTCATTATGAGGTATCCATTATTTCTGAAATATACTGAGCATATAAATAATCACACTCTACAGAAACTAACAGAGGCAAGCACAAACAGCCAGATATAGTCTACAGCTATTCCTAGCCTACCCATTTTTGTGGTAACACCATTCAGGTGATACAGTGCTGTACAGTAACTATGCCAATTTCACACTACTGTCTGTTATTCGCTTTTTTCTTTGTATATAAGGTTCACATAAGTCTTTGTAGACTGAAGATAGTTTTTATTATTTAGAAAATGAAAACTGTCTAACACGTTTTTACCCAGTTCAACTAGTGTCCAAAAAATCAGATGACGGAGAGTTTAAAAGGCAATTCTACCTGTTCAATTCCTCTAAAATCTGCATCACAGAAAGTTGTTATATGAAATGTTATGAATACACTGCTTGATGCTGAGGCATTGTTATATGAGAGTTTTGAGATTTGGGTTTGGCCTAAAACAAATTTTAATTATCAGTGGAAGAGCATTTGCTGGGTGCTCTAAGGCAAAATACCAACCCAGTTCCAAAAAAGTTGGGACAGTACATGAAAAGCTACTAACAACCGAAATCTGTGATTAGCAGTAATTAGTTGAGAGGAACCTGTTTACCATTGTGGTATATTATCTTTGCTTTTAACAACATTTAGTAATCATTTGGGACTGAAGACTTAAACTGATTCAGTTTTGAAAGTTGAATTTCTTGCCATTCTTCTGTTTTATAAGTCTTCAGCGGTGTGACTGTAGAGGTTCTTCACGGTCATATTTAATAAGACAGAATGTGGTTTAGTATTGTCATGTTGAAGTAAATGTCTACCACCCTAAAAAAGAAAAGTGTCTAGAGGGCAGCACATGCTACTCCAAAAATCAGTATTAATGGAGCAAGTTACTCACTGATACCACCCTATATCTTTACGTTGGAAGCAATGTGGATGGTCCTTTTCTTCTTTGGCCTGTAGAACATGACATCCATTTTTTCCAAAAATAATCGTAAAAGGTTGACTCTTCAGACCACAGCACACATTTCCACTGAGAATCAGTCAATTTCAGATAAGCTTAAGCCCAGCATCTCTGTCAGCAGCATCTCTGGATGTTGTTGACATGACGTCTGCTGGGCATAGTATAGTCTTGACCTGCATTTGTTGATGCAGCAACAAACTGTGTTAACTGACACGTTTGCTAAGCCTTTTAATGATATTGCACACTGTAGAGCAGAGGTCACTAGTAGGTGGACTGCAGTCCGAGTCCAGTCCCAGACACTGTCGTATGCGGATCTGGGCCTATAACCGATAAACTACAGAGAATTCTTTAATTTTGACAGGGTTCTACAATTTTAATTGTCGTAGCTTTTATATACTTTACGGAACCGCTTTAGTGGCCTGGAAGACTCACAGACCAATCACATGTGTTGTAAATATCACACGTGATGTTACTCAGCCAATCAGATCTGTGCATTACGATGAGCACTGAGACTCCAGTGAGTGATGCACACACAGCGGATGAACAAGGTGACGGAGAAGAAAGTGAGTTAGAGGGAAGTTATTTCATATGGCGTGATGTAAAAAGAGAAAACTGACCATAAATATTGTTGAAATATTACTGAATTGTACTTTATTTAATTTGAGATTCAGTTGTTGACTGTATAAGATGTTGATATAACTACTAGGCTACTTCAGTAAACAGTATATAGCACTGAATCATGATGCAACAGATATGATGTTCTGGACCTTTGCATGAAAAAAAGTCTCTCTAACGGGACCTTATTGAACTTTAATTAAATACTCTTGCTGTAGAGAGTAAAATACCCAAAATTCTTGCACTCCCTGGCTGATGAACATCATTTTTAAAATGGCTGGATTTTAGCCCAGAAAAGGATGGCATGCCCACTCCAGGTAAGGGGAAAAGACTTGCCCAGCTTGAGGAGTTTAAGTATCTTGTTCATGAGTGATGGGAAGAGGGATCGCGAGATCGGCTGCAGGCTGGGACAGGCGGCAGCAGTAATGCGGTCACTGTACCAGACTGCAGTGGTGAAGAGGGAGCTGAGCCATAAGGCAAAGCTCTCTGTTTACATCCCGACCCTCACCTATGGTCATGAGCAGTGGGTAATGACCGAAAGAATGAGATCGCGAATACAAGCGGCGGAAATGAGCTTTCTTCTCAGGGTGGCGGGCTACACTCTATTCAATAGGGTGAGGAGCTCGGCCACCCGGGAGGAGCTCTGAGTAGAGCCGCTACTCCTCTGCATTGAGAGTAGCCAGCTGAGGTGGTTCGGGCATCTGATCCGGACACCCCATGGACGCCTCTTGTTAGAGGTGTACCAGGCACAGCCTACCGGGATAAGACCCCGGGGTCGTCCTAGGACCCGCTGGAGCGATTAAATCTCTAAATTGGCCTTGGAGCGGCTTGGGGTCCCCAGGAATGAGCGGGAGGAAGTTGCGAGGGACAGGGTTGTCTGGGGATTCTCTGCTCTCCCAACTGCTACCATGACCCTATGTGGACTAAGCGGTTAACGGTGATGATGATTATTTTAGGCAAAGTGGTGAGCCTCAGCCCATCCTAGGTCATAAAGAATTAAGCTTTTACTGGATGCTCCTTTTATGTGAGAGCAACAGCTCAGCTATTTAATATGGTTTTTGAACATTTTACAATGTTCCTACTCTAATTGCCCCATTTCAGCCTCTTTGCAATGTCATAATTTCTTAATGAGTGTATACTACAAAAAATAATGAGCTGTTTGCACTGTTTTTTTTTTTTTTCAAATACAGGTTAGTGAATTATGCAGAAATTTTGTAAAATCAGTTATTTTTAAACAGCTGGGTCAAATGAGTTAATAGTTTACTGAATAAAGTTTCTTCTTCTGGCTTACAATTTTGTTTTTTTCTTCCATTTGCCTGTGAGTCTCTGGGGAGCGCAATTGGACTTGCTCTCATTTGGAAGCACCTGGATAATACTGTTCCTTCGCCCTCCTTTGTAGAAGACCTACTGAATCAATCAGGCTCCAAACACCCATATAGTTCAGTCAAGTGATTCAGCCAAGTTTTCTCTCAATTAGCTGTAAATGACTGACATAGATTCTCCCAGTAGCTGTATACAGTAATGGGATGCTCCAGAATTGAGCCTTTCTGGGGGTCTGTCCTCTGTCTCAGGTCTTCTCACCTGATGTGAATAAACTGTCAAAGATGTTACAACAACTGACAAGTCAGGAGATCACATGCAGTCTCCAAAGATCTAAGAATATAAACAAACCAAGGTTCCAAGGTTGTGCGTGCAGGGGTAAAAACGCTGCATGGCTTTGTCACTGCATCTTATCTGCGGCTGGCAATTCCAGCTGTTCTGTCGTTGGTTGGGAGTCCTCAGGGAACGTGATTGGACGCATGCTCATTGGGGAATGGCTGGGTGTTATTGTTTCTTCTTCTTCCTTCTCTTTTGTGTAGTGACATACTGATTCACTCAGGCGTCTATATCGTCTGATAAACAGCCCACTTCATCCTCAAATCTCTGTAGATTACACCATAAGACGAGGTATGGTTTGCCATACTGCGTGTGGATTTTAGCGTGACGTGCACTCAGGCGAATGTAATCCGGTTTCCATTTTCATATGACTGAACACCATACTGTGGTTTATCCCTTACATAACACATCTTCACTTGCAGAGAATTTACAGTTAAAAGGAGTAGTTTGGGATTTCTGACACCTAGTCGATTGCACCTATCTGTTTTGAAATCCAGCAGCTCTAACTCCATTTCTTAGAAAGTACTGTCGACATCATTGTCTGTTACAATTACAAGATCTTCACAATCCAAAATCTCAGACTTTGTTGTATAAGCTGTGTGGCTGAGGTTCTGGGAGCAATCCTGTTTTACAATTTCTCCTGGAGGCCAGATACCACCACTGTGAAGCTTTGCCCTAAGTCTGAACACAAGCTGATGGAAGCACACCAATTGGGCTGAAATTCTCTTAAGTCTCGCTGTGTGATCCCATGGTGGCGGCAATAACTAGAGAAAGCATGTCCATCCCAGTCCTACAAGACCTTAGTCCAGCACAGTTTGGTGCTCAAATGCACCTGATTCAACTCAGCAGTTAGTCTTGTTACCAGCTTTAAAAGTGCTTGAGCTAAGAAATCACCAAAATTTGTTCAAAGACCAGAATTGGACACCACCCGGCTTAAAGTAATGCTCCCAAATAAAACGCCATGGTGAAATAAAGTCTTTAAAAAAACCAAACTGTGTGAGTTCATTTCAGTCCTTGTAAAAAGTCCAAAGTATCTGTGATCTTTTCAGGCTTTGGGGAAGGTAAACATGACTAAACAACAGAATAGGCCATGGCAGATTATACCTCACTTTCTTTCACTGATGTTTCAGAATTACTACACAACTAAGCAACTAAGGTGTAAAATAAAGCCGTTCAGAGTGATTTGATGTATGGGGCAATGCTCCATTCTCAATAAACTCACCTAGCCAGAACTGTTCACAGTGATGGAATAGAAACCAGATGTCTGAAAAGCGTCTGAAGCTATAGCATGAAATGGTTACAAATATGTTGCTTGGTTGACTAGTTTTCAGAAAAGATTTTGCCCCAAAATATATTATTTAAATCCAGTCATGGCAGAGTGGTGTATACAGGGCACTGTAAGGCAAAATAGCTCCTCCAATATAAGATTTTCAGATTTACCATTTAGATTTAGATTTTCCATATCATTTCCATCCATATACAGTATAGGGCTAAAAGTATGTGGACACCTGACCCTCACACCTATATGAGTTTATTAGACATCCCATTCCAAAACCATGAGCATTCATTTGAACTTGCTCCTGGCATCCACCAAAGCCAGATTTGTCCATCAGACTGAGAGACAGTGAAGCATGATACATCAATTCAGAGTCCAATGGCAGTGTGTTTTACACCACTCTAGCAGACGCTTGGCATTGCACATATAGTTTTAGGTTTATGTGCAGCTGCTCAGCAACGAAAACCCTTTCATGCAGTTCCATTATTATGTTTATATTATTAGGATTATATGGATATTCAAACTCACAGCATCTGTTTACTTAATCGTATATTAAGGCAACACATACGTTAAGGGATAGCAAGAGCCGCTTTCCATTTTTACAGGGTCCCTAAGCAGCACCATTATATTCCCTATACACTTGAGCACAGGATGTCGGTTAAGGGCACTGCAGTTGACAAAAACCTTCATCGGAATGTCCTACCATGTCATTATCAATCCCACATCTTCAAGAGACCTGCAAGAACTGATGGGTAAACTTTTTAGCAGCTTCCTGAAAAGTGGTAAACTGCTGTTCACTACTCCCTGGGCAGTTTGAAGTTCTTTTCCAACAGATCTTTTTCACTCCCTGTGGTTTAAAATTACCCTTAAAATGTCTGAATACCTTGGGCAGTACACTTTGCAGGGTACTATGAAGGCGAAAGGAACACACCCACAGAGAATACTGGCAATAAACTATTTGATATCAAACCACTCTGAAAGGCTTTGTTACATCTCAACCATGGATTATGCTGACATTCAGAGGAAAACAGTGGAATTCCCATTAAAGTTGAGGCTCTGTCTTCCTAAAGAAAAGGGTTAAATCTGTCATCTGGTGCCTCAAAAAACTCCCGGACCAATAAAAGACTGTAAAGAACTTGTTATGAGATGATGAACAAATTTGTCTTGAAAGCACCACCAAACCAAAGAGCGAAACTCTCCAAAAGGGTCCAGACATTTAGATATCATCAGCACAGGAGCTGTGAATTACACTTATATAAGCTGTTTACAACAAGTCCAGCATCAGCAAGTAAAGTGATATATCAGCTGGTAATCATCTGCCTGATTTCAGAAAGCCTGTATCCTATAGCCAGGACAGATAACTCATTTAAGCTTCATTGGGATTCTGCTGTACCTTTCAGTCTTTGTACTCAATTATACATGGAGATGTTATGAGTTTTGCTTTGCTTGCTCAAGCGGAGCGAGTAGCATTAGCTTGTTTTAAATTCAACTCACTCCATTATCTCAGCTTCTGTCTGATATCAGGTCAGACTTTCAGGAAGCCACATGGGCAAGTAGCATCAGATATAAATGTCTGTGGCGAATTCTAATAACGTAAGCTAAGGCTGCACGACATGGACAGAATACTAGCAAGATATGTACAAAACACAAAATTGCTATTGTATTGTTGCATACAGTGATCAACCATAACATTAAGACCAAAAGTCCTTGTTTCTACACTTATTGTCCATTTCATCAGCTCGGCTTACCATATATGTGCACTTTGCAGTTCTACATTTACAGACTCTGGTGGTCTTGTGGGGATCCTGATATTTCTTTTCTTTTTTTTTTTTTCGGAATTTGAACTACAAAGTGCACATATGATCAGTGAAGCTAACAAAATGGATAAAATAAGGCCTAATCCCATTTCTTATTTTTATTCCTACCCCTTAATTCCTACACCGTTTTTCACCTTGCATCTTGGAACTGAATAAAAGTTGAAATAATGCTTCTCCTACAAAATGGGACATCAAAAAACAGCAGTAATCTGTAGTCAACCCTGCCAGTCTGCAGTGACTGCAAAGGGGCATTAAAGTTAACAGGAAATTGACATCACCAAGACATCAGCATCCTAACTACTGCTTTTTATGCTTTTTATTAAGAAAGGGACCATATTACACTGAAGCGACATAAAACTAAGATAATACACTGACAAATGTCACAAACCACAACTTTTGTGAAAAATGTGTCTCTTTACTTAGTGCCTAACGTTATAATATGTAGCATACCTTATTAAGAACACTCTACTAATTCAGATTCATTTATTGATCCCAGGGGGAAATTGCAGTATAATTCTGGGCACGGCCTCCCTTTGCGCTCAATTCTTCAAGGTGCTAGAACTATTCCTTTTAGATACTGGTCCATGGTCACTTCATTGCATCATGCATGTCCTGCAGACTTTTCATGTGTACTTTCATGCGCCAAATTACCTGTTAATCCACATCCCAAAGGTGTTCTATTGGATTCGGATCCAGTGACTGGGAAAGCCACGGAAGAACATCAAGCCCGTTATCATGATCATGAAAAAAGCATGAGACGACGTTTGCTTTGTGACATAGCGCGTTATCATGCTGGATAGCTGCCATGAATGCATGCCTAGGGTCAGCAACAATATTTTGTGGTATTATCTGTAAACAACAACAAATAATTGTCACATCTGCCGCCGACCATTCCCCTCCCCGCCACTTGAGGTCGCTGTCACCAGAATATTAGATGGTCTCTTGACCCTTTGACCTTTTTTTGTCTGCCATTTTGTGTATTCATACCCTGTGTTTGCACATGTTCTCTGCAAAGTCTTGTTTGGTCTACCTGCAATTCTGAGCGTTAGTATTTCTGATTAGGTTTTTCTGGTATTTTGACCTTGTACTTTGTTTGTTCTTGACTACTCTTTTGGATTTGCCCCCTTTGGATTTGTTTGCTGCTTTTCTGGATTTCTGACCCTCTGCTTGTTGTTATCTACTCTGAACCCGGTATTAAATTTGCACTGGACTTCTTACCATTGTGTGAAGCACTTCATGACGACAACAATAATAATAATAATAATAATAATAATAATAATAATAATAATAATATAATATTGTGGTATTCAAGCCCAAAGTGTGGCAAGAAAAGATGTCCCACACCATTACACCACTTCCACCAGCCTGGACTGTTGTCACAAGGCAGGTTTCAGTCCATGGACTCCAAATTCTGACCCGACCAGCTTCATCATCTGAACCTTCATCATCTGCAGCCATGGTGATGCATTCCAAACAACTGCTGCTCATTAGATGTTTTTCCTTTATTGCACTGTTCTGAGCAGCTCTAGAGACTGTTGTGCATGAAAATCCCAGGACATCAGCAGTTAAAGAAATACTCCAACCAGCCCATCTGGTAGAACACCCACAAAAAGACTCATCTGGAACTATGACTGATCAGGATCCACACACCACATGAAAAAACATGGTTAGAGGGCTTATTTGCATTATGGTTTCACGGCTAATCACGGCGTAGGAGAGGACTTTTAATTCACTGTTGACTTTAACAGTAAAGTCTAGTAAAAATACCAGTAAAAATCCTTTTCCATATATCACCGCCCATGAGATTCATGTGCTTAAACCTGTGGTTCCCAGCCTAGTTTATCCTCCAGCTCCTCCATCTAGGCTCACCCTGAAATGCACTAGAGTAGCCTTCTCCATATTTTCTGTGCAGGGGGGACGTGAACTTCATAGCACCGGTAGACTGGCTCTGCAGTGCACATGCTACAGTGGGGAAAAAAAGTATTTAGTCAGTCACCAATTGTGCAGGTTCTCCCACTTAAAAAGATGAGAGAGGCCTGTAATTGACATCATAGGTAGACCTCAACTATGAAAAAAATGTAGAAAATCATATTGTCTGATTTTTAAAGAATTTATTTGCAAATAATGGTGGAAAATAAGTATTTGGTCAATAACAAAAGTTCATCTCAATACTTTGTTATATCTTCTTTGTTGGCAATGACAGATGTCAAACGTTTTCTTACAAGGTTGGCACACACCGCTGCTGGTATGTTGGCCCATTCCTCCATGCAGAGCAGTGGTGTTTTGGGGCTGTCAGCGGGCAACACAGACTTTCAACTCCATCCAAAGGTTTTTTATGGGGTTGAGATCTGGAGACTGGCTAGGCCACTCCAGGACCTTTAAATGCTTCTTACGAAGCCACTCCTTTATTGCCCTGGCAGTGTGCTTGGGATCATTGTCATGCTGAAAGACCCAGCCATGTTTCCTCTTCAATGCCCTTGCTGATGGAAGGAGGTTTGCACTCAATCTCAGAATACATGGCCCCATTCATTCTTTCATGTACATGGACCAGTTGTCCTGGTCCCTTTGCAGAGAAACAGCCCCAAAGCATGATGTTGCCACCCCCATGCTTCACAGTTGGTATGGTGTTCTTTGGATGCAACTCAGCATTCACTCTCCTCCAAATACGACGAGTTGTGTTTGTACCAAACAGTTCTATTTTGGTTTCATCTGACCATATGACATTCTCCAAATACTCTTCCGGAACATCCAAATGCTCTCTTGCAAACTTCAGACGTGCTCGTCTGAAGTTTGAAGTGCCCGTCTGGCACTGCAAGATCTGAGTCCCTGGCGGCGTAGTGTGTTACTAACAGTAGCCTTTGTAACGGTCCCAGCTTTCTGCACGTCATTCACTAGGTCCCCCTGTGTGGTTCTGGGATTTCTGCTCACCATTCTTGTGATCATTTTGACCCCACCGGCTGAGATCTTGCGTGGAGCCCCTGATCGAGGGAGATTAGCAGTGGTCTTGTATGTCTTCCATTTTCTGATTATTGCTCCCACAGTAGATTTCTTCACACCAAGCTGCTTGCCTATTGCAGATTCAGTCTTCCCAGCCTGGTGCAGGTCTACAATCTTGTTTCTGGTGTCCTTCGACAGCTCTTTGGTCTTCACCATAGTGGAGTTTGGAGTGTGACTGTTTGAGGTTGTGGGCAGGTGTCTTTTATACAGATAACGAGGTCAAACAGGTGCCATTAATACAGGTAATGAGTAGAGGACAAAGAAGCCTCTTAAAGAAGAAGTTACAGGTCTGTGAGAGCCAGAAATCTTGCTTGTTTGTAGGTGACCAAATACTTATTTTCCACCATTATTTGCAAATAAATTCTTTAAAAATCAGACAATGTGATTTTCTGAATTTTTTTCCTCATTTTGTCTCTCATAGTTGAGGTCTACCAATGATGTCAATTACAGGCCTCTCTCATCTTTTTAAGTGGGAGAACTTGCACAATTGGTGACTGACTAAATACTTTTTTTCCCTACTGTACATTACTAATATCACACACAATGGCTACTAAAGACACAGAAAATAAACCCAACAACAACTTATCAAACATGTGACAGAGCTTCCACAGCTCAGTCCTTCAAAACGAAGTGATATGTAATGTTCATAAACATAAAAGTTAGCTTGTTGGTTTGGAGTTGCAAACTGCCAGCCAGTTGTGCCGATTTTTCAATGACATAGCTGCATGCAGTGACAACAAGATATCATTGGGCAGTAAGTGTCTATGGCAAAGTCATTCTCAAAATATGCTACTAAATATATGCAATTTTTCAGCAACCATTCACAATTCCCCAGAGCTATCCCTCTCCGATACCAGTATCGCGAAGGCTAGTATCACAATAACAACTAACAAACCATCTATGGTGCAGCAGCAACAGAAGCCATACAGAGAGCCTAAGTCAATCTTCTGCTGCTCTCTGCAACAGGCAGACCTGCTGAGGCATAACACAGAAACTTAGAAGTAATATCCTCGAAGTAATAGTTTTATGTTCATTAGCATATTGCCGCAACCATCTTATGAGCTCAAGCTGGGTGATTCCAAAGCATATCGTTCTAATTTAATGTGCTTTCCTCAAAGTTATCGTTCAAACAACAGGTACTCCCTCCTACAGAATAAGCAGAACTTCATGGAAGTTTACTTGTTCACCCTGGCTAACAGAGATAGGCAAATCCCACTGAACTTTAATGCTATCTCCCCTTTACAAATATTGGAATAATTATGTGTAGGAGGACCCATTGGGACCCAGCCATATTCTGCGTGACCTATTTCTGTTTGCTGACTTTCTGTAAACAGCTCATTTCTCTGAGCCTAACATACCCTTTACCCCCTAATGCAGTGGAAGAACTAGGTTATCGAGAGAAGCTGTCATATTATAGATACTTCAGTGATTCAAAATAAAGTCCAATGAAGAAAGCAACTCACTCGCTGAGGCTTCCTGCTGAAAGTTCAGATTGTCTGTCAGGTGAATTCACAGATGGATCATGGGGTAGCAAACTACAAAATCTGCACTGGTTCGCCATTTATAATAAGGACAGAAGTATTACATTCCAGGTGTGATAGGACCCCTGTCAGCAATGTGCATCTGAGTGAAAAAGAGAGCAAGAGCAAAGATGAATGGAGAAAATTCCACGAATGCTTGTCCTTTTAAAATACTGCCTCCTTTTTTTGGCCGGCTGAAACTCTTGGGTTAAGCTTTCAATGAGACCATTTGGCAGGGATTATGGCCTTCTTAACATCTGTCCCACAAAGGTCTTTGATTCATAAAAGTGATTTGAGAGCACAATTGAATTCACAGACCACCTACTGTATCGGGCCATGCTTTAATCAGATGTGAGCACAGATCAGGGGGATTAGTAACACTAAAATGTAATCAATGTGATTAAAAATGAAGATTCACATGCAAAGTAACATGACAATGACCCAGCAGCGCCGCAGCCTTATGAACAGGCTGAATTTAAATGCAGTGCTGTGTGGAGAGCTTCAGCACATTCAAGACCTGCTATAATAAGCCAAGAAAAAGAGCCACCTGCAGTAGACTGTAAAGTCCCACAACCATCATGGGCATGAAAAGTATGGCACAAAGCCAGAGTAGCCAAGGCAACACGTATGTAAGCAATACATCTAAGAAAAATGGAGATGTCAGTGGTACCTGAGCCCAGTTTTGAGAACAGAACTTGCACAGAACTTTGGCTTTTCAATCTAGTCTTGGCCTGCACCTGGTGACAGTTCATCAAATTACAGTAATAGCCCCTAATGTTGATACAAACTACTTATACAAATCACTCATATATTGATTCATTTCATTCAAACCAACTTTTAAACATGTAGGAAACATGATATCCTGCACCAATTACCTTTATTTACTGTACCTGGATGAACAACAAAGCACAATTCGTCTGTTGAGCTGCGCTGGTTGAACATTCTCAGCGCTGCAGCTTGACATCATGCCTTGTCTATAGAACAGTGTACATTTAACACATCCTCATCAGGCAACAGCTCTCAGGAAAAACACTGTGTGTCAGCTCTCATGTAATCAGGATAAGCTAAACAGCTACAGACATGACAGCATCAAACAGTGAACTTTGTGTGACATTTGATATTCCGTTCTAGATAAATTAAAGTTCTGCGGAAATTAATGATGACAACAAATTAAAACTCTGTTGTATTCAAACAAACAAAAGAACTTCTGCTAAATTGTTTGGTCATTTGGGAATCAATAAGCTTCAGAATTAGAGGCCCAACTAAAAATTACCGGGAAAATGTTGATTTTAGGATTTTTCTCCTTCTTCTTTTTATTATTATTATTATTATTATCAGTAGTAGTAGTAGTAGTATCTCTGTACATACTTCTACTAATGTTACATCTGGCTACATCATCAGTGATGTTTCTAGAAGCAACAGCAAATGTACTTACAGAGATAATAATAATAATAATAATAATAATAATAATAATAATAATAATAAAGAAGAAGAAGAAGAAGAAGAAGACTTTTTCTTCTGGTATTTTGTAGACAGTTCCTTACTCCAAAGTGGACAAGGGAGCAAACAAATGAATGGCATGATTTGGAGCTTCATGGTTGTCAAACAAGAGGGCTCTGTTGCCACCGCACTGACATTAGTATAATTAATAAGGAATGACTGAGATTAGTCTAATGAATAAACAAGCTAATTAGAAGGACTAATAAACAGACTACTGAGACAACTAGCTTCTAGTCTGATAGTAAACTAGCCCTCTCTCATTCTGTGAAGTCTTTCTAATGCTTTATATAATGGGTCATTCTCAAATGTCTGTCAGTGACATGACTCAAAGAACATTTCAATTAGAAAATATCCTTATTGGCCCAGCTGATGCACCCCTGCTTTCCTGCTGCTGAAGTTCAATCCTTTTTAAAAATAAATTCCACATACTGATATTTTTTCACTAATGTTATAAATACACTGTTCTGGGTAAATCAGACAATCCTGAAGCCGTTCTGGAAAGAACTGATAAAAGATGATCTTCTCAGACTCAGTTGGATGCATCAGCTTTAGGAGTCGGTTTGTGCCCTGGCTGTTCATCTGTGAGAATTCTGTTCATGGTGCTGCTCTCAGAATGATGTACTCATTTTAGCATAAAAACATACTATTTCTAGAAATGGAGGTGATTCGTACAGAAGTAGTCCAACTAGTGATACTGCACCACTGAATTCTCTGGCTATCATCTGGTTCCATAAGATCTTTTTTCAAAAAAATGTGTTTTAAAAACTACTGATTGATTAGGAAAGTCACTACTGGTCAAAAGTTTAGAGATTTCTGCAGCAGTTGCCTCGACCCACAGGCAGCAACAGTGGCCGCGAAAGAGGGCGGGAAGGCGGTGCCCAAACCTCACACACTAAAAGCCACGAGTGACAGCGGGAGGAGGACATCAGCTGTGCAAGAGGGCGGGAGAACAACGACAGCCAATAGAGCATAAAGACAGCTGTCATCAGGGGGACGGGCGCACTGCACAATTTCCTCATTTTCAGCCTGCTGTTTTACTCACTTTAGAACAAGAGTGACATAAAACTATGAAGTGACACACATGGAGTTATGCAGTGACTGTAAAAACTTATTCTTACAGAATTTAGTTTTAAAAGTAGCCTGTTTCTGCCACAATGTCAACTTCTTGGTCATGCCCTCAAGCAGCTTCAGGAGAAGCCACCTAGAATGCTTTTATCAAGCAGGCCTGAAGAAGTTCTACATTTACATAGACCTTCTTGGCTGCATTCCAAAAAGAAAGCAATAATGTAAATCTTTTTGTAAAAAATATAATATATACCAAAAGACACCCCATCTAATTAGCGAATTCAGCTATATTCGGTGCACCCACTGCTGTCCAAAATGTTCAACTGCACACAGACATCTTGTATAATCTCCACAGAAGAGCACTGCCAGTAGAATGGGACACTCTGTAGCAGCCAGTACATCACCTCACTAATGCTCATGTGACTGAATGCAATCAAATCCTCCCAGCAATGCTCCAGCATCTGTTTGTGCAGCAAAGCAGGGAATGACCCATCCCGTTGTTCCTAGTAATACCACTGATTAAAGAGATATATATGAAGGTACTCCACAAACACGATGTTAATCTTATGTGAAACAGCTGAGGCGTCATTTCCCTCAAGGACAATAAATAGGCAAATAAATAAAAAATAAACTAGCTGTTTAGCAATTTGAATGTGTAAACAAGAATGCAGTTGTACTGATACATGTTTATTGAAAGTGAACAAAGACATCTTAAGTGCCAGGCTCAAGCAATTATATGCTGCTTTTGTGTTTTCTCTTTAATGTTACCTGCTGGTATATACACCAATTACAGAACCTCCTGGGCAATAACCGAGTCCAAACTGGTCTGGGAGGTTTGCTACGATAGTTAAACAACACAGCTTGCTGACCACGCTACCACTAAACGTGTCCAAAATACAAAAATCACATAAAAATGAATTTCCTCTGCACTGATATTCTGTGGCGTTGGGGTGTCATTCCCAGGCTGAACGGGCCTCCTTTCTGCCAGGAAAGCAAAGGTAAAAGAGGAGAGATGATTGATGACACGCCTCCACCGGCTCCCTCTTCCCTGCTGACACACACTCACAGCCCAACACCTCTCACTACTAATTGGACAACCTTGCAAATTCCTTCTCTGAGACTGTAGTCCACCAAATTAGCCACTGATAACTGGCCAGGAATTTGTCCAATGAGTGAGCAGAGATAGCTGTGCTATTTATATATTACTGATATTGTTGTGGTATTGCATAACCTTTGTTGGCAGGAAGGATGTCAGAAAGTTTATTTTGTTTTAACACGATTTTGTTTTCTTTATTTTTTTGGCATGAAGGACGTCAAAAAGTTTATTTCGCATTAGCAGTTTTTTTTTGCACTTTTCCTACATCCTATTTTATAATAATAAACGGTCAAAAACTAAATTAAAGCACCTCTACACGGATACAACACTGCATTTTTTTCTCTTTGTTTTTCTGCCATCTGTTCACAGTTATAAGCATTTAGCTACTGCAATGTAAGTAGCTGCCTAGGGCTGTCACAATTATTACATAATTGCCTGACTGCAATTATTTAAACTGACCACAGTTGTCGAAGTTCACATTCACAAATTTGTGTTAAAATGTGAATTAAGTGCAAATTTTGCTTCTTTATTTCCTCTAGAAACTTTCCTCTACAAGTCTAACAACTAAAAATGCCTAACAATTCATGCATATACCACATCAATTAGCGTCATAAAGACTGTGAGCTTAAAACATCACAAATAGATGATGAGACTTGCTTGTGTGGTTTCTGACACTAAATAACATACTTTTAGCTATTAAATGAACAAAAGTACAGACAAAATTCAGACGTAAAGGCTGCTATTACCATTTTTTGCTATGCAACATACTGTCAACATAATTATAACATCATTTCGCCGAGCAAAGTGCGAGTGTTCCTTGTCCAGAATCTACTAGTCAGTAAAGAAACAGCATAGTATATCATTTATTTTGATTATTTAAAGCCATGATTTGTGATACACTTTAGAAAAAGACATACAGATTTCATTCCTTTACATTCCAGAGTTCAGTGCTCAATAAATCGCTCTTCCATATAGCAGCATTATGAACAGTACTCTATAGTAAAGTCTTACTGATTTAACAACTAATCTGAAACCTGTCCTTGACACAGAATCTGGATATTATTAATAATTAACCTGAGCATTCTGACATTGACATATCAATTCCAGTCGAATTAAGAGCCACTAGTGTCAAGCCACTGTCAGTGTGTAGGCCATTTAATTAATTTAGTTGTTTAAAAGTGATTCAGGCGTGTTTTATTTTACAAAAAAACTCAGCATTTGCATTACAATGCAAAGAAAGATGTGTCAGGATCCCATTACACTGTATATCCACCACAGAAAGAGCTAAAAGAAAAAAGGCTCAGTGATGCTAAATGAGTGCATGTTATTCCATATTCCTATACCATTACACCAGTCAATAGCGATATAGCAGGAATACAATCAAAACGGAGTGAATGCTCTGAAATTACATCTATTAAATAGAGGCATACAACAAATGTCAATACCAATCTAGGAGGTTGTTTTACTGCTGATTGCAGACACTCATGAGTCTAATTAGCCTCCAATATTTAAAAGCTTTACCAGTAAGTCACAGCATGATAATGCACAATTACCAACAACAAATCCTTTTAAGATCTGAAAACTGAACACTTAAATCTTTTTTCATGAACAATTATCTTTACTGCGCAGTCACTGTGGCATCTCCCCTTCAGCAACAAAAGTTTGCTTTTAAGTCATGTGACATTAGAGATCACTGATGGGAGATTTAATGGCATCGCATGAAACAGAAAAGACTTTAGCTACAGAGAAGCAAGTTTTATATAAGGGTGACACATCTAAAGATTGAAATGTTACTGTTGCCAGAAACAAACATTGCATCCGAGTTTCATCATGCTCTAAAGTTCAACCAAATACGTGCAATATGTGTAAACAGTCATTGCATTGTTTATCTGCGAATGGCAGAAAAATATCAGTAAAATAAATACACTTCCAGACATTTTCTGTTCTATGTCAACCCATTTGGCTCATTATGCTCCTAAAAAGGTCGGGCCTAAAACTGATTTGAGCTAATCCACTTTCGTCATCGTTCGATCCTTAGAAAGGAAATATGGAACTGCATTAATGGACATTTCTGTTATAAATAATGGTGAAATCACTTTGTTTCACAAATGGTATAAGCCAGCATTATTCCAGACATTCATTGAGTGACGTATCATTCATGATTCATGACTTATCATCATTGGTCTACACTTATTTAAAGGTCTCTTGTGTGCTTTCTTTCATCCTCTTCTTTCAGATTTTATTAATATACGTGGCCCCTGCCTGTGAGATGCCTTTGAATGCTCCCTTTTTGTAGTTAGTATACAAAGGCTTAGCGCCTGATCTTCACAGCAGATTTATTTCACAGGCATGTAATAATCCTGCAGTGTGGGAGAACGTGCTTCAGGCCTGTGCTAGCACTCTTTCTCGGGACAGGGTATAGAGGCAAACCATCATCTTTTTCATCATCTTCAAACATATACATAGAACTTAACTGCTGGTACAATTCTGGTGTCAACAGCCTTGGTAAATATTGGAGATGTGATGTACATTATATGCCCAAAAGTATCCAGGCACTGCATCTATGTAGTGAACTCATTCACTTTAAGATTCACCCATTGCTGACACGGGCATTCAGCTGCGCACACCTAGCTTGCATACTCTCCATAGAAAAGCAATAACAATAGGATGGGGTGCTCCAGAGGTCACCATGCCCAAGCATCAGCTAGAGGGGTTTAAAGCCCCTCAGCACTGGGCTGTGGAGCAGTAAAACATCATCCAATACCTCTGTGATTTGTCGGTGTGTCATTTGTGATCCCCAGTTCAAACAAAATCCGTGCGATGATGCACCAACAAATACTTCTGGGATGAGTTGGAATGTCATTTGTTATCCTGAATGCAAACAAATCCTCACAGCAATGCTCCAATATGAAGTGTAAAGCCTCCCCAGAGGAGTTAAGACTGTCACTGCACCAAGGTGTGAGAGGGAGACTCCCTATTAATAGCCTTGATTTCAGAAGAAACATTGAATTAGCAGGTGTGCTTTAAAACAATGAGGGGCCCATATCTTACTTTTTTCTTGTATTCTTTCCCTTGAGGTCCACTTTTGACATGTTATAGATTTATGCACCACAAAAACAGTCACAATTCATTTTTACATGACCTTTTTTTTTATCAACCTCTCTTTACCTCTTAGAATGAAACAGGCTGATTTTGTTACTGTGTGTTTAAGGCTGATATATGTAAATACAGCATTGCAGCATGGACTGAAACAACCCATATAACTTTAGTGTGAATGAGCAGAGCTAAACTACTGTACACTCAATAGGCAGATGTATGACATCACAAAAACAATGAATTCAGAACAGTTCAGCTTAGTTTCTATACATGGGTGGAATGGACTATACAAACTTTCTATTTCAAAAAGGAAAGGAAATTTGGTTTGCTGTGGTAAGGATATTTTATAGGTTGGTTTCCCAGGTAGGCATTAGGCCAGTTTTTTTCCAGTCAGAATACTGTGTGGCCCAGGACTAGGCTTAGGTTTTCACCAGTATTTCTCTATTAGCAAAAGACTGCACTGTGAGAGTCTGCAGTAACACAGATTTGAAGATTTGGTAGTAAAATAAATGTTTATATTTCAGAGACTAATGTGTCAAACTACAGAAAACAACAACTGAACTTTATATACTTTGTATATATATATACACACACACACACACACACACACACACACACATATACATACATACATACATACATACATACATACATATATATATATATATATATATATATATATATATATATATATATATATATATATATATATATATGTGTGTGTGTCTAAGAATAAAATGGCATTATATTGTGAAACTATGTCATAAAAATAGGGATATGCAATCAGAATTGGCCAAAATCAGAATTGGCAGGTTTTTGCTCCAAACTTCCACTCACAACACTCAGGTAAGTGCACTCATTTAAACGCTGCGCTACATTTAAACGCTGTGCTACATCTGTCATTACACCAAAATGTCGCAGCGTAATTAGGAATGATTCATTGTGCTAAATAGCTGGTTGCCTTTTACCTTCGATGTAGCACTTTATTTGATTCATGTTATTTAAATAAGCAACTGATTTTTCATTTAAGAAATTAAAATGTCAGTTTGGCCCATTAAAGAGCAAATAAAATGCTCTGTCGTGATGGCTAACAGAAAGCAACAGGAGGAAATGTGCCTGTGTGTTCCATGAGTTCAATTAGCCCAAATAGTGAGAATTTTTAATGAAGAAAAAAAAAAAAAAAGGGCAAATCAAAACTTTCCCAAAAAATCAGCCCTCAGGTAATTTGAATTAGAATCAGGCATACAACTGATAATTGGTACATCCTAATACAAATGTTCACAGAGAAATGTTTAAATATCAACCAGCCATCTAGCATAATTGTGATATTTATTGCAAAGTGAAATGAATTAATGATGAACAAATAAATTGTTTGCAGCATGTATCGATCCTAATGTATGAAATATCACCAAATCCTGATTTCTTTCTTTACAAACTGAAATCTCCTCATATTAGTCCTGAAGCCTGGGGCTGATGCCACTAGCAAAAACCTCATTAGTAACATTCTGCACAACAGATTCTCCAACACACTTCTTTTCAACTGATTACAGATTACCAATGCTGTTGATTTCATGAGAGAATGATGCCCAGATTACAAGTAGAAGCAAAACTGTAAAAGCACAGACAAAATAACAGTGTACATAAGGGCAAGAAATCAAAACAGGAGAATGTTCTTCTTCTATCTCTCTATCAGAAATAATGGTAAAATCTGTGAGTTAACTAACTGTATCTTACTGCTATAATACGAGCTTAACTAAGATTCCTCGCCATATCGCTCTGAAGTATTGCTAAATAATGAAGAAGCCTGTGCGTAAGCCAGAAGAATTTAGTACAGTAATAAAATCAGGTCTTAATAAGGAGTTCAATTTAAAGCTTAAGAAGCAAGCGATAAACTACCGCCCCCTGTATTAGAATAAATTACCTTCCAATGGCGAGAATGAAATGCACGTTATTAATTACGAAGATTATTCTGATCCACATTCTCCTCATATTTCAGCTTAATTTCCTATTTTAAACAAAGAGCATTATCTGGCGTAATATAATTCTACCTAACAATGAAGAAATGTTAATTCATGCAAGCAGAAAAAACACAACGTTGGCGTTCTTAAGAGTGTTTAGGCGCTAACCTCACGAATTTCAGTACATTCAAGGGTCAATGCCAAGTAATAATAAACCATTTGTTAACTGTTACCACAGTAATGGCATCTGTAATATTGATGGAGAAAGCCTCAGCGTGGTCACTCTGACAAGACAGAGTTCACCAGAGCATTGCTGATGTTATGATGAATCTTAACACTCACAAAAGTAAATAATACTGTTCAAAACAGTGCAAGCTAATCTAAAACCATAACAGAATATGTGCTCATTGATGTGATTTTTATACAGTGAAAGCTAACTGCAGTCACAAATGGCAGCAATATAATCACAACATGATATTTCTGTCCATATTGTGGAAGCCTAGCAACTCATTTCTTGAGGTTATAGCTTGCTATAATGTACCTGCTCATTTTCAATATCATTTCTGTCCTGAACGATACAAGGTATATTTCAGGCAATAATAATAAAGAGATGCTTTAACATGAACTCTCAGAGGAGGAAAGAGGGCCTCAGTGCTATTGATTTGCTAAACTGCTTTGTATTGCATTCACCAATAATTACCACTGCTGCCCCTCCAATTACTCAGCTCTTTTACATTTACAGCCATGTGCAGTCCACACACATTGATTCATTATGCAAATAACAGGAACTAATTCAAAGCTTGGTTATGGGACCCCATTAAAAGCTTGTAGACACAGTAATGCGGAGTCACGTACATCGAGACGCCATTTCCTTGGAGATAAGCAGAAGTAAGATTTGTTAAGTTTAAATAAAGTGATGGCAGGCAACTAACATCTGACAGGAAGGAGTGCACTGTGTTCCTTTCCTGCACTCAAGAGAATAAAATCCTTTTTCTTACTAGAAAAAAACTGGTCAAGTTAATTTCAGCAAATACTGGACTGAAGGGTATTAAAGGGCTGGGTAGAAGAGAATTGTACAGGCTGGGCAGAGTACAGTGTTATTACCAATGTAGGAAATAAAGTGGGTGGCTGGAAGCAAGGGTAAAGGCAGAGGAGCTTATCTGGTATTTAGCGGGCTGCTTCATCAAAAGCCACTAAAAACAGTGACAGACTGAGCAGAGGTGAGCTTAAATCCACTTGAAAGGAACCTACATTTCTGTTTTGTTACTTCAAAGAGTTACAGGTTTAATTGCAGAGACAGGAATGCCCGTATTCAGTACAAGGATTTAAATGCTATTTAAAACCAGGAGAATGATGCAACAATTAGACTGCGTTTTAAAAGCTTCATTACAGCTTTTACTTTAAACATTTGCTTAAATATAAAACGCCATTATAAGGCATTACAGACCATGGAAACAGCGAAAGACAAGCATTTGCCTCAGATTTTCACAGTGGTTCACACGCCCATTGAATTGCTTGGCAGATTAGGTCAACTATTTTGTGGATGCTCTGACTATTATTCTCTGTTTTTCATCTTGACTTATGACCTCGCTCTAAAACAGGCAAAAGGGTCCACTTTGGGAATTTCCATTAAAATTCTGCAGTTGCACTGCAGAGCACAGCTGGGTGCCAGTAAAGGCTCAATTTCTGCAAAATTATACCCATTATAATAGTCATTAGTGAGAAACAGTACTGCTAACCATTGGAAAGTATTTTGATTAGATAATTTAATAACATTATTGTGCAATCAATGGCCAAGGCATTTACATGTATTTTTATAGAATGAGAAATTTAACACCCTAAGAAAAACAGACATTCATTAAAAGGCAGATCCATTTGACTAAACTTTGCAGCTGGATTGACAGCGTTTTAATCCGACTCTGTGACAGAGACAACTCTCTGCTGGAGCTTCCTGCAGGTGAAAAAAGGGAATCGGCCTATCACAGATTTTACTCCCTTGTGTTGGTAAAGTTTAGACTTCAAACATGTCAGACAGTGGATGTCAGATAGATGTCAGCAAATGAAACGGTCCATCATACAGACAATGTTGGCAACCGTACCTACTCTGTGGACAGCACTGTGAGATCCCCTTCACCCAGGGCTTTGCCAAAGAAATGGGAAAAAAAAGTTCTTTCTTTAATTTCAATTCTTTTCTCACAGAAACACAGTTAAAATAATAGCTGCGTTTGCAGTGAAGCCCTGTAACCTAATGAAGTAAGTATAAATATGCAAAAGCTACAAGCAAGGTCCAAGATCATGACCTGCCAATGAAGTCAGGTAATACTGCAGGAGAATGTGGATAACTGTGTTGCTTAGAAAGTGGTAAACCAGCTTCATGCGGTGTCTGAGGCTAAGAACTATATCTTCATTAAGCAGTGTTTCTGCTTTATATATTATACAAAATGCTGCCGCTGAATTTTCTGAAAAGTCGCAATTACAAAACTCTGCAGGGGGCTTTAAATTTGAAACAACAGTTACAGGAACTGGGCGAACAATGTGTGAACAGTCAGAGCCGGGTTGAGCCAAAAAGCTGAATAAAGCAGTCGTCAGTGCCGTGGACTATTCGGACTGTTTTAGCAAGCCTAAGATAGTAAACTGGCTAACTTAACACACCGACGGTTGGATGGACCTTATTTTACAGTGTTAAGGAGGAACTGTTTATCTGCTCTATTCTGTACAAACCTGGCTACTTGCTTGTTATAATGTGTAAATGCCAGCCAACAAAGCTACTGTTAAGGACGGTATATCTTGTTTTTTTTACAACTTTATAGCAAAAAAATGTTCTCAATGAAAAAGGTAAGACTTACAGGTAAGAAAAGTCAGCCAGGGTGGGGGCGCTGGGGTGGCAGTAGTGGGAAAAGGGGATGGAGTGGTGGGTCCTATAATCGGTTAAATTTTGAGGCTGATTTGCCCCCCCCCAACAATCGTTATAGACCTTTGTTCACACTACAGGTCAAACCAGATTTGTTTTGTGAATCTGAATTTTTAGACCGATTGTGCAGATTTCAAGTTACAAATGACCATGTCTGATTTGTACGGTCAGACTAGTCACACTGACTCGTATATCTATAATGGTTACCATAATAATGATGCACACGTGCATAGACTGACCAGGTACAGGAAAAACTTGGCAAACTTAATGACGATAACTAGCTAACAGAACGATTAGCCTATACTTCACAACAGCTTTATGAACACCTGCCAACAAACTAACAAGGCCATGACAGCAATATTCATGAACAGGCTATAAGTTTAGGTCTTTTAATGCATGAGTTACTGGGAACTATATACAAAGTAAAAACATGCTACCCATATGGCGGTTACAAGCTTCTACTCTGTGTTTAAGCTATAGTACGTGAATATGCACCACTGACTTTCTTGCCGTAAATTGTGATATCATGAACCACCGCGCCTTGAACGGCAAAAAAAAAACAAAAAATAAACATGACATTCTCTCATCAAACTGAGCCACATGCATTCAGAAATTTCATTTGAATCAGATTTGAAACCACTTACAAATGTGGCTTTAGTCTGACTCAGTGTGCCTTTCAGACTGCAGAAAATCTGTCCAGCTCAAATTAGATATGTCAAAAAATCAGATTTGAGCTGCCAGTCTGAACAGGGCATAGGCATCCTGAATTCAGGCAGGTCTTATATGATTATCCCCCCAGATTATCCTGTGGTGTGGGAAATGTGCAATACAGTATTTACCCCTCCAATTTACTCGCTCAGTCGTGGCCAATCATAAATCTTAAACATATTCAACATTTACAACTCGACATTCTGTGGTGTGTGTGTGTGTGTGCGAGTCGGGCGGGGGGGTTTGCGAGTGTTACACATGAAACACATGCGTAAAAAACTTAACTAACAAAAGCAGAGCTGAATAGAATAAAAATCATTTTAGCCCATTAGACATTTTTAAAGCCAAATAAAATATATCTTCTTTCACTTTTATGTAGCTAAATGCCCTCATTACTAGCCCAGTAACCAGTGCTGGCTGTCATACACCATGTTTGTTGAGATGTAAAGTTTGTTCATGATAAATTCTGCAAAATCTCAAGTTGTGAAAGACAGGACCACTGATCAGGAGTCCGGTTTGTCAGCTTAATCTGAAAGTGTGGGTGGTGTTTTGTTCTGCTTAAATCTTAGGGCGACTGAAGAACGACTAAGGACAAAAACCAGTGGAAACGGTCATTATCTATGAGATCGCTAATGTTTCAGCATCAGTTAGGATTTTAAAAATCCGGTAGCGTTGGCCAGGCATAATCTGGTCACAACTATTAGGAGTTGGTCATGCCATTCAGACAGACTATCCATACTTCTCTGCTGCTGGTTTAGCAGTCCAATGGGAAACACATTTTTCCAAGCAGTTGCCTGCTGTGACAACACGATTCTTTCAGAGATAGGTATGTATACAGTGGATTAAAAATGTGGTTGGCTATTTGTTTTTTTTTTTTCTCAGTTAAATGGCCCTTTCCTCCTACAGCAGGTGATTCTTGGGCATGATAAGCTATTAAATGCAACAAAGTTTCATAGTTAATGTGACTGGTTACTTCATAAGTTGAATCAGGTATGTGAGGGTATGGAAACCTTGAGGCTGTGCAGAGCACTGAGCTATGAAGCCTGGAGTTCATAAGAATTCCTGCTCTAAGTTATAAATTAACTGCCAGTGTTAACAAAATCTAGGACCGGAAAATGGATCCGAGGCCCAGAGTTGAATACCCATTACATTACACTGAACAATGTCTGGGTATAGCACAAACCTAGAACTCTGTGTTCTAAGGTCCAGTGGGGTACCAACACGTCTTCTTCCCCTTCCAAGCTGTCAGCAATGCTTTCCAAGATCATCAAATATTTAAAGCAATATTGCAATATTTTTCATCCTAAAGGTTTATGGAAGCAGTTCACTAAACAAAAACTGCCATTTCATTCTACTGCAGTGTCTGTGCACTGCATTTTTCCCAACCTATTAGCGTCCATTCTACCTACTATAATGGCTAAGATCTAAAACACTCTGGAACATTCCCCCAAGACAGTCATAGCCCTAAGCGAAACTCTGAGAATGATGATGCATAGGAATACTGCTTAGCATTACCTTTGGAAAAATATGTTACTAAGCATGTTATGAAATCATTGGTTTATTTACGAAGGCCTGTGTGATGGCAATGTGTTTCAGAAACAGAACAGACAATCAAAGCTTAGACTGTAAGCACAGTCTGGCAGCCCCCCAGTAATTTTAAGCGTAACCCTTGTCAGGAATGTGACTGGCCTTAAACACTGTGCACACACAAATGATCTTTCTGTAAAATACAAAAAAGTTTTCTTAAACTGCAGCAAATGTGTGTTTCAGACTGTGGGACACGTTTACTTCAAAACAGTGGGATCTGAGTGCTCATCAGTGACCATGAGGGACAGGGATGCAGTCTCACACTGTGGCTAAAGTAAGGCTCCATTATGGACTGAAACAAGGCTTCACAGCAGTGACATGAAAGTGTAGGACAGCATTTTTAAAATAATTTTTTATTCAAAAAATTAAATAGAAAAGAATAGAAATAGAAATAATTTTGAAACTTCATTTTAAAAAGATCAAAACTAAAAAATTTTAATACAACACTGAAAAAATACTAGCTTATTGCAATTATTTAGCTCATTGCAATCTCTTTAATGCCTTGAGTTTAAATAGATCTAAAAAAATGTACATTTCTAAAACCTGAATGGCTGTTTTTATATAATATTTGCAGGACTGCAGTTTGAACTCGTTTGGTATATAGGGTTGCACTATATAGACATAAAAATGTGATGTTTGATAAAGTTACTGGATACCACAGTATGAGATGCAATACATGATTATTAAAATGTTGTGCCTCTGACTCTTTTGCCGTTTGATCAGACATCTACCTAACCTCCTTCCTTTGAGCCAACAGTAAAAAATTAAGTAATAATTAATTATGTTACTTATGGTACATAAATTGATACATTCTATCATCACAGCTCTTAACAATGTGTTTATCATGGAAACTCATTTTGAGATAATGATAAGTACAATTTAGTTCTTTGTAATATATACAATGGATAAACGATGCTTGATTACATATTAGGCATTAACTATCACTGACAACAGACTTCTGATCAGTCTCTTACATTTGACAGGCTCCTGACATGTTTTGAAGCTCATAAAATGATGTGTGGATTGTTCAATATGAGGGCAAAAGAAACGTGGAGGAGATTTTTCTAGAGAGGCTCTGTGAGTTGATTCAGTTTTGACAAAGTCACAGAAAAGCTACAGATGAAGATGTGGGTGGCACTACATTGTGACCAACATGACTGGGCTTCACTGAATAAAGCTGAATTTGTGCGTGACTTAACTGAAATCCAACTAATTAAGGAGTTCGAATAAAGACCGCTTTATTCTACTGTAAATACATAATTAATTAACTGCCTGAAAAGCTGATGACCCCACAGTCTTCATCCGAGTGGACTTAACAGAGCACATCACTCGGGAACTAGGCCTGCTACTGCGATTATGACTGCTGACTGCTGCTGTATGCTCTGTGTTACACAGTCGAGGAGCATGAAACTGTATTCCCACAAAAATGAGCCTATTCATGACTGTTAAGACAGGAAACTTAACTACAGCACCACTTTAATGAGAGGAAGCAAACATCTCTCTCTGTGCTTTCAAATGTAACTGTATACTCAAAGGAATATTAGCAGTTGTGGAAGTAATTGATCCATTAAACAAGAAATCCTGAGCACCAGTGCTACAGACCTGCAACACTGCACAGGTTAGCATGTGCCCTGCTCTTATCCACGTGATGCATATCATGTGTTTTTTTTTTATTTTTTATTTTTATCAGCCCCATCTTCAAATCAAATTATGCTGGAGCAGTGAAGTCACAATGAACATTATATCTGGAGAAAAATAAAACGCATTTTTATTCAATTGAGGCCCTATCAATCACCAAGCTCATGAACAACCCTCAGGGGAGATCACAATGTCTCTCATAATGTATGTTCACCTACATGAAGAAGCCCTACCTGGGGTTTGAAAGGAATTTGAAAAGGCCTTTTTTAGGAGGTGCTGCTGCAGAAATCAATACAGCATCTAATTCCTTTAATTTGGTGTCAGTTACCTCCAAGAACTGGATCAAAAGAGCATCCACAACCAGCCATCCAGGTGTTTTATATATATGAACACAGTGTGTGACTAGTTTCATTCTTTAAAAATACAGCATCGTGCTGCTAAGTGCAAACCGTGCAGCACTGACTCTCGCCGCTGTCTGCGAGGCAAGATTTTCTGCCCACCACATGCACATTAACCTTCTGTATTATGCCAAAAAACTTTTAAAAATCCATATTCACACCTGCTGGTCCAACAATGTTGGAGCTTGGCTACGGCCACCTAGCATTACAACAGCCCAGCGTACTGTTGGCCTACTTCCACCACTAAAATACATATTACATGCAGGAGGGTGAATACAGGTTTAAGCTGCAGCTCTCTGGTTGCAGTGCTCAGCAACTGTGCCCTCGCTACGATCCCAATCATCCGTGTGTACTTTCAATCCTAGTGTTAATCACTAGAGCTTTCACATTTTCCCCCAATGGTGTCATTCCAGCCAGGGATTAGAAAACGGTTCACTGGATGAAAATGACACAATCAAAAGAGAGACTGTGAAACAGACAAGAACAATATTCCTAAATTTCCTTCGGGATCAATAAAGTATCTATCTATCTATGTATCTGTCTATCTATCTATCTATCTATGTATCTGTCTATCTATCTATCTATCTATGTATCTGTCTATCTATCTATCTATCTATCTATCTATCTATCTATCTATCTAACAGTATAAAAATCATTTGTATTTGATCCAAAAAAAGAAATATTATCTTGAAAAACTGCATTAAACAGTTAATAATGTTCTTATTACTTTCCTTCTTGTAGCAGCCAGTCAACAGAGCATGCTTGTGTATTGCTAGCTTGCACATCATTCATCATTCTTTACTATACTTGAATACAGTCAATGTATACTGTTGTTACCATACTGCTCTGTATGACACACTGGGCCGTTTATTAGGGATGCAACTATGTGTGATTCTGATTCAGCCATGTTGATGATGTTTCAGCCAAATTGTCCAATGGCCGAGTCTTTGGGTTGATATTTAACACTGCGCTCATACTGTGTGGGCTAAATGAACATCTGAAACTCATTTGCAGTATTTTCTATTAGCCAAAGTTGCAATATAAATAACATTGCTTTTTAAAGTGGCAAACTGGCATTTTAATTTCTTAAAGAAAAATAATGAGCTAGTATAGGACTAGTGGCTACTTAGCACAATGAGTTGAGCATAATTATGTGGATACAGTGAAATTCAAGCCAAATTTTTGGCCGAAAATGGTCAAGAATTGCACTTTCAATTCTCATCCAAAAGAGAAAAACTGAAAAAACCAAACAAATAGGCCTACAACGAAGGGTCAAAATCTGAGTTTTATAATCTCTGTTCATGCTGAGTATCAGGTGGGACTACAAAACCCAAGAACTGCTCTACTACATGTTTGATATCATTGGAAAATATGACATCATGCCCAATATGGAGGCCTCAGCAAAGCAACAGAAGCAGAAAGGAAAGCCCCTGCTGGCACACTGACACCACATGTAGCCTTAGCTGCTATGACAAAAAAATCTCAAATGACAAAGAGTCGAAGAGCAAAGCATGACTAAAAAAACAATTGAACAAAAATGGAATTCACTGCCTTGTGTGACCAACCGTTCTCTGTTGTCAAGGATGCTGGATTTCACAGCACATAATGCAGCCTACATACTGTACTCATTTCAGTATGCTTATTTTATGTAAACTGTATTTATTATTAGCTTTTTTCTTTTTTTGGTTTACAGTTCAGAGGGTCGTGAATCTCAGTTTCGGGCAAGTTTTTTTTTTTCTTTCTTCATTTCAGAGAATCACTAATAATTATATTACAGTATTTTTGGTATAGCCATAGAAGTAGCATACTTACCTGCCTCACATTATTTACTTTATTGAAACCCAGAGTGGCCAAAATGAAATAATAAACTGCTGATCACGTGTTTGGAGCCCAAATCTGCCAATTCCAGTCTTGGCTCATTCTGATGCATTTTTATGGTTTATTGTAGCCATGCATGAGATTAACAGACTTTTGAGGCATATACTATATATACCAGGTCTGTGCAGCAAGGCAGTGTAAATGGACCACCAAGAATTGGGGTCACCTGATCACCTGATGCTTACTGTCAGATAACTAGACTGGACTAATTTAGGGCTGAACAGCTTGCTAAATGGAAACCCTGGAACTTTCAGAAGTAGAGAAAGTTGTTCCGATTCCCGTCTACAGCCACGAAAGAAAATCAGAAAAAAATAATATTAAATACTACGTACACATAATGTTTTGTTCAGTTTTGCTGTTAAACCATTAGGTTATTATGAGGCCTTTAAAAGCCTTTTAAAGCAGGCAGTGCTACAGTAAATTCCCCCACCCTCTTTGCCACCGTTTCCCAGAGTGATTTATCATCTGAGAAAATGGTTCATAATCACTTATTTTGTGCTAATAATTGTAGATACTGCCGAGGTCTAGTAAATACCTATTTATAGCCAAATGGTCTATTATCCTGAGTGTCACAGCATGAGCCACTGGAAACATGTTTTTCTAATAAGCATTTGCCAAGAGCTCATGTCAGTTTACAGATAGCAGCAAGCTTAAGATAAACTAAGGGAAACAGCCCTTAAAGCTTCTTCTTCTCTGATGTTATTACCTTTCCAAACATTTAGACAGACTGGGCATGTAAATAAGAGAAGAGAAAGCTGATGATTCATTAGTGTGAACAGTAGTTGACAATATAGCTTAACACATGAAAGCTTCCCTGTCACAAGCTGTTCTGTAGACTCATTTTGGCAGAAAAGGTCTACAAAGAAATCTACCTTCAGACAGTAACTGTCACAGTGGGCTTGCTTTATAACACCTGTGTGCTAAGATTAGGTTCCTCCCTGCATACTTTCGCAATTTAAGGTAATTCATTAATGGACAGACACACGGTCAATTTATACAAAGAAAGAGAGTTTGGATTTTGGAATTTTTAAATGCAGAACCAAACTACTGCCAAAGAATTGCACAGTTCCTCTATAATAAAAAACAAAGCAGCAATGCAGCGAGCACTGGGGAATGGAGATTTATTTCTCTCATCATAAATGTCTGCCTGATTAAGCTCAAACGCTGTCACCTGAAACTTTGCCAAATCATTATGGCAACTGCAGCAACTTTTAAAGGGGACGAGAGGGTCATTCTCAACAGCCCAAGATGATGCACACCTCAACCATGCTCGCAGTTACACCATTAAAAATAATGGCTCCTAAATGCATCTTGACTGGATGCATAGTTCTATTAAAAAAACTGATGTAGAACCTTAACAATAAGTGGAGGTCCTTTAAACTCAAAACAGTTCTTCATGTTCACGCAACTCATTAACAGTGGTTTTCTTTAATAACCATTTACTGAAAGGTCCTTTAGGGTCATTTGGTTCCTGTATGGCAGGGATGCCCATACTTTTGTGGCTTGAGGTCTACTTTTACCAGTGGACAGGTCATTGTGATCTACCTATCGACTAAAACTAATCTAATTGGTAAATGGTGTCAGCCAGGTTTGTGTAGTCTGGACCACTTTTTTTCTTCTGGAGTTCACTTTTAGCTGGGAATCTGTTGTCATAGTTTCTGTGAATGGTTTGAAATGGCCTTCTTCTGATGTTCCCCTTCTTTGGAAGTGCGATGGCTGGTTGGCAAATCAAGCAAATGCAAATATGACACTACCTGAACTGGCTATAAATAAATGAAATCTTTCGGGATCGCTAGACAGGCAAACTCAGAGCAGGGCTTTAGACTGGCTGCAGCGTAGCTATGGTAACAAGCAGTAAACTAAAGAGACTGTGGCCACATTTCACGTCAGTCAATCACATTGACCTGCCCGCCGCCAGAAGCAGTAAGAAAGTGTGGAAATTTGATAGCCTGTTGGAATGAGGCGCGATCTACCAATGTGCACTGTGCAATCAACCGGTCAATTGCGATCGACATATTGGGCACCCCTGCTGTATGGTTGTATCTCTCCAATGACCCTTTTTGCCATCTTTGTGTTTAAGAGTGCAATTTTCAAGGTCATCAAATCAGCATACTGCTCTACATATTGCACCCTTATAAGGAAGGCCAGAAAGTGCCATCTTAAACATTATAAACATTATTTCAAATGTTTCATGATGTATATAAAGGTCTATTTTTTCTCTCTTATTTGTTCTGGAAAACACACAAACTACTTGACTTTGATTGCATAGCATTAAGCCAACTGCTGAGTGGTTGTGTGCACAGACATTAGAAAATGAGCTAATGGCTAAGAGCTAAAAGCTTGTCAGCATAATACAAATATTCATGCTTAGAAAAGCTAGAGACTATTTACACATTTATACAAATGTTTGAGCAATTGGTCAATTTGTCCACTGTCTTCATTTAATCTTTTGTTATATTTTTCCTGCCAGTTGGTTTGTAATCTGGGGTACACTGGATCAGTTAAGGCACACCCTTGTTCCCTATATTTTGAAGTGCTATGTGGGATGTCATTAGGGGATGAATGTTCCAGTGCCCTAGAAAAATTTCCAAACCCATTCTCAAAGTCATCCCTTCAACCCCACTTTGCCATTTCCCATCAATGAAACTCAACTACCACTTTCATTTTCCAGCATTCCTTGATAGTTTAAGCAGATTTTTATTCTAATCATATTATAATCCTATTAAGGCAGAAAATGCCAGTGAAGCATCATAATACTGTTACAAATCTTTTTTTTATGAAGTCAAACATCGATACAACAGATGACAGCACTTGGAGAAGACATGGTAGTGATGGACAGCTGGGCAGAGTGAGGGTCAAGGCTGTCCCAACTCTTTTGCTGCCAATACATCCTTTTACTTTTTTGGAAGGGGCATTTGGGAGTGAAACATAAAGAATTGTCACTCAGAGTGATGGTAGAGTGTTGAGAAGGCGAGTCTAAGATGGTGAGGTCACGCTGAGTGTACATGGAACACCTTGGAAAACTGATAAATATGGTTGGTTTACTACATACAGGAAAAGTGGTCGAGGCACACCCTGATTTGACATGTTCCAGTATTTGGTCATTTGGAAT
Organism: Pygocentrus nattereri; assembly: GCF_015220715.1. Lineage (NCBI taxonomy): Eukaryota > Metazoa > Chordata > Actinopteri > Characiformes > Serrasalmidae > Pygocentrus > Pygocentrus nattereri. The sequence goes on from NC_051236.1 coordinate 20,690,561, forward strand.
ACCGCAATATTAAACATGCACAGTAATGTTATGGACACTGAAATACCATCACAGCAACTTAGTCAAAAACTTACAACTGTGGTTTTACAGATAAATCAGTTCTACTTTTACGAGCTCCCAGTGCACCGCCACGCACTGAGCAGAGCCCATATTTACTCAATAATTCACTGTAAAACTAGTACATTAAAAGTAAAAATATTACCTAAACATCTGTTACAAGCTTCAGAAAGACTGTGTCAACTCGAGCCATGTAGTATTGAACCCAAGGACATAAAAACTCACTGTTAGCTTGGTCCTATCATATAACAGAAAATCTCATATTCTTGCTATGAGAAATTAGCCTTCAAAAAAAAAATTATCCTTAAACACTGGAAGACCAGGAACTCCATAAAAATTACACAATGGAAAACCTACTTTTAACGCATATATCACTATCAAGTGCTATAGAAATTAATCAAATGGCCATATTCAACACTTCATGGGAACCATTTATTAAAAATATTGGGGGGGGTGGTGGGGGGGGTGGTGGCGGGCCAAAAAAAAAAGAAAAAGAAATTAGCCTTCTCATGTGGGTGTTTTCGTGATAAATACAGGTTATTTATAAAGTAAAGGTTTCCACATTAAACACTGTGATGTAATGACAGTAGCAGCATGTTCGTGATTATATGATACAGTACAGGATACAGTTTATTTGTTGAAAGATGCGTCTTTCTTTAAGCATGCACATACAGCCTGTGCTGACAGTGAGTGCAGCTTTATAAACCAGTCAAAGAAGCTGATTAACATGCTTCTTCTTGAAAAGAATAACAGAGAGAATAGCATTGATTTTAATCTTTAACTGCTCATAAAAAAACTGCCAAACAGAGCCATCTTTTAAAATAGGGGCAGTCGTGGGCTGGAGGTTAGGGAACTGGCCCTGTGACCGGAAGGTTGCCAGTTCAATCCCCAGGGCCGACAGCACGTGACTGAGGTGTCCTTGAGCAAGACACCTAACCTCCAATTGCTCCCCGAGTGCTGTGGATAGGGCTGCCCACCACTCTGGGCAAGTAAGCTCACTGCCCCCCTAAGTGTGTGTGTGTGTGTGTGTGTGTGTGTGTGTGTCTATTCACTAGTGTGTATGTGGTGTTTCACTTCACGGATGGGTTAAATGCGGAGGTGGAATATCCCCGTTTGTGGGATTATTAAAGTATCACTTAACTTTTGGTTGGTACAGCGTAGGTTCCAGCAATATGTTTTATACTGTAGTTGATGTTGGAGCAGCTTCACAGTTTGTGGCACAGGTAGGTCCTATGACAAGTTTCTCTAGTTCAGTCCTTACTGCTAAGAGTCTTGTATGATAATGATACACAGTGAGCATCATTTTGTGGGCAGGGTTTTATTTTTATGGATTATTTTATTGTAAATATTACACATTTATACTGTGCATGAAAAACATTGATATCCTGATTATAAGCTTAGCTATATTTTTATATTATACATTTTATATTTAGCTTTACTCTGTAAACAATCATAAGTTTTATACTGTCTCTTCTGAAGTGCCTATATAATCTACTGTCAAATGGCAATTTTATGAAACTTCACATCGCAAGACGAAACTCTCCCAGTACTGGAATAAAGGGAGGTTTTCATTAATTCAACAGCCTGACTTCTCAATTTTTTATGACAGCACATGCCAAACCCTGATAATTACATAAAGTCAGATGATCAGTTCAGGCACAACTGTGGGTGCTTTATATAGCTGTGGCTCTATTTAGAAAAAATCTAAATAATAATAATTTTATAATAATAATAAAAATAATAATTCTCAATCATTAATAAGTAGTTTAGTATTTTGAACTACACATTTTTTTTCCATTGCAATCAACATAATTACAAACACTGATGATGATTAAGGCTGCAGTTATTAATTTTATAAAATAACTGTTCCTTTTGAAGTGAAGGCAGGTTTTGGCTGTAAAATACTTTGTGAGTTCAGACCATGCCCTCAACATGGTGGTATTGTGAGGGAAGACTGATTGAGGGAGTGGGGAGAACCCTGAGAACTTGGGCTGGAGTTCTGGACAGCATCTGCCTGTAGCTAGAAGGCCAGACCACCCCATAGCTGCAATAGGACTGATGTAATAGGAAGGAGATGGGAGGCGGTGGGGATTACGAACCACTCGTTAGGGGAACGGAAGGTGAGGATGTTAATTTATAGGCCGTTAGACTGGAAGGCATGTTCCTCCCCCAAAACTTAATAACTTAACTACATAAAGAGCTTCAGCAAGAAAGGGCATTCTACATGCTTGAGGCATACTAGATCTACTTGTGCTGAACATGTTATTTATCAACTCAGCAGTTAGGTTACAGGAAACGAGCACCAAACAGTAACCAAATAGACTAACATAGCCACTGGTTTAGGAGACTTAAGAGACTTTGAGAATTTAGCATGGTAGGATCACTGTGATATAAAAACAGTTATGAAAAAACATGAAACAGGCCGCTTATCACTTGAGCACTTTAAGAAATGAATGGAAATTGGGTGGAAATTGAGGGTAGCCAGATACCAATCAAACTTTCTACATTCAAAATTGAATCACTTTGATCCTCCGGGTGTATGAAGAGGTCCCTTCTGACAATCTGAAAACACTCCTTTTAATTTAAAAAGAACGCTGCTAGCAAAACTATTGTTTCTTTGTCAATCTACTAGTTCCAGACATCTTGTCATGACAAAGGGGGAGGCAAAATATTTTTCCAATTTAACAATGTCAGTGATAAAAATGTGCTAATATGGGATGTTGAAAGTGGCACTGATGACTTTGTGAGCAAAAAAAAAAAACATACAAATATATACCAATTAATCAGCAGTGACAGATTGAGGTGTGGCATGAGGTGAGAGGCATCACCACCCACATTCAGATGAAGTGTTGAAGTAGGCACGATGTGGGCCACAGGCCAAAGAGCATCACACCCTCAGAGACCACCTCCTGATATCAGCTGGGCAAGTGGGACAGTCGTGACTGGCCTATTGACGGCACACAGACCCACGCTCATCCATTTCTGACGACTAATACGAATACATTGAATACAGAAACTCCACTGCCCTTCCTGAAGATATCATTTTAAAATGTCATACTGGCCTACATGTGAATAAGCTATAACTATGTTTCACAATAAAGCAAGAAATGTTTGCTACCAACTCAAAGGACAGAGGCATGGCTAAAAATTGATATGTAGCTCGGGTCTATGGTCTGACCTATGGTACAGGTGTGATTCTTCCACTAATTAAGCAAATAATATTCAGGAACAGGGTCATAAGAATGCTGGTCAGGTCTCATGGTCCATCTCATTATGGCCAGCATGACTGCAGAAGAAGACCTTAGTGACCATGAAAGAAAGGAGCTGAAGTAACCAGCAGGGCTCAACGTGCCCTTTCGTCATGAATACCTGCTGGCCCGGGTGGTGACCCGGTGGCCCGGGAACGTAACTCAGCGAATGAGATGATTTCAGCAAGAAGTAACTGTGGATAGGCAATGTTCCTATACAGAACTCAACACCTGCAGCAAGTATAGAGCACACAGATGGGATATCACCTGATACAGGCTGGGCGATAAAACGATAACAATAATTGTGGCAATATAATTTCGTTGATGGAGCTATAAGAAATGCTCAATACATTTACGACACCATCTCCCACTTTCACGTTCTAGTGAAAGCCCTGGTAGTGTTTTCTACTGCAAGGAAAGTGACACTACTCAGCTGCTGCCAGGAGAGGGCATACTTCCAAGTTTTGGGCATGATTAGAGAGGGTGGAGGCGATGAGTAAAATGAGTCTTTAGCAACAGCTGAAATGTGGAGTTATACATTCCCTGTTTGAATGGAGCGACAGGTGATCTGCTCTCCTGTGACCAAGTGTGAGTGATGAGACAAGTGGCGTAACTGTGCTGTCCTACAGTGAACTCACCTCTTTCTGTACATCCTAACCAGCTTTAGCAGCGTTAACACACATCTGCTCCTCACAACTAAAGCGCTGTTACAGCACTCATATTTAACTCATATTTAAGTATTACTGCATTCCCAAGCAATGAAAGTGAAAGAAAGAAGTAGGTTCAAGCAGGTTACAGGCATGATTTTAACAAAAGTAAACTGAGGAAGCTGTGAGGCATTGGAGAGGGGGAGAACGTTATCTTTCCAGGCTAGCTGTTTTTAGCAGCTGGCTTACTTGAAGCCATCTGCTAGCTGTGTTTGAATACTGTGATATGCTCTGACATGGATGTGGTAGGACTGATAGCAGTAAGGCGGTGTGTGATCCATCACTGACGTCCCGAGCCAGCTATCGTTGGCTGTTTCATCATCGTTTCATCAGACACTTTCTCCCATGGTCCCATGACAGATTTGCAAAACATTCCACTGTCTGGGGAGTGTTTGTCATGTTCCGACCATAATGGATAGTTTAAAACTGCAATTAACCAGCCAGGAGCAAAAATCAGCCTTTTGACATTTGACATTTATCGCAATATGTATCGATATCAAACGATATAAATTTTGTTTATCGTGATAACATTTTTGGCCATATCGCCCAGCTCTAATACAGACCTATGTTTAGTTAATCCAATATAATATTAATATAATTAAAAGTAGTATTCAAAGGCCAACATAAGCTGAACACACTTTAACATACATGGCAGGTACTATTAAAAATCTATCCATCTACCACTCTGCAGAGTGTAGTTAACAACTGTAATCTAACCAATTAATGAAAGCCTTCTGAAGCATCTGAATATTAGAGCCAGGTGTGTTGAAACCAGACATGGGCACTCAAGTCACATGTGGACTGACTTGCAACTCCAAAAAATTATGAAATTAGGATTGCCAACCTGATTGTGGTAAACGAATAAAACTTTACTTTTGCAACCTTATATGTGTCACTGTGCATGTCAGTTTGATTACAAGCATGCATAGTCATTACTGTTCAGACTCCAATACAGTAAGACTGCCCATGTGAAAATGCATACATTTCCAAAAGTATTTGTAGTGAGATATTCTGGCAAAGTACATTGAAAAGAGACATTGGAAAGTCACTAATTATTCATATGACCTACTTTGCACATGCATATTGTGTGCCCACAGGTCCAATATTGACCTCATTTGAAAGCAATCAAAAATTAGGTCAATATCGGACTTGAATTAGAATTACTCTCAACCCATCAGAGTGCATTCACAGTCAAGCAAATAGTGGTCTCCTGCAAGCACATTGAGCTGCTCAACAATTTTTCATGTCTGTTCAAAAATATCCGGTGATATCCTTTCTGAAGAAGACAGGAGTGATTTTTCTGGGCTTGGGCACTGGACATGCTAGTAGGGTATACTGTGGTAATGCTATATAAAAGTGATGTCGCTATTTAAAAATTATGACGGTATTTCAAAATGAAGACGCATCAAATCTCTATCGCACATCTGAACAGCCAAATAAACAGATTCAACCCATTTATATTACAGAGGAGCTCACTGTTCGTAATAAGGTAGCTCACCAAGAGGTGGCACTGATTAAAGAAAAGGGAAAAAAGCCGAGCCAGGAAAAACATTGGGAAATAGGCCTACTAAGCATGACAGTAGCTTAGCAACAGCTAAGTGCTACACACGCCACAGAACATGCTCGATTTCAGCTTTCCCTCCAACATCTTTTAAACAGGTGTCATTTCAGCATCAGATAGCTAGAACCAATCATGCGCTGTGGTGTGGCAAGTTCATTTCAGCATCAGATAGCTAGAACCAATCATGCGCTGTGGTGTGGCACATTCGGCCAGCTAAGTAAGCTCTTGTTAGCTTAGCCAAAACACTACAGACCCAAACACCACAGAACACTCCAGCACTATTCTCTCGACTTTTGCTCTCTCAGACATTAGTCTTTATCATCTAAACCTGTGTCAGCAGAGCAGCGGCTAGTCAGAATCAAACCTGTATTGTGTGTGGCACTGTTTGGGTCGGTAGCCTGCTCGCTAAGCTAATGTTTGGTTAGCCGATCAGGCTACAGATCCAAACACCACAGAAGTTGTTTAATTTTGCCTTTCTGTCCCTTCAACATCATTTGCTCGACTTCACTCCCTCAGATTGTCATCTGAACTTTGGTTACCCAGAATCGAACGTTCTGCAGTGAGCATAGCTGTTACAATGCTAGCTAAGCTAATGCTAACAGTTCTTCTCTCCTAGTTAGCAGCAACATTTAACACATTTTAAAACGATTCAACATGTTATCAAGAGTTAGAAAAACAGTCTGCCATTTACAGAACAACAAAAACAGCATTAATGTATTTGGTGACCATGTAAACGAAGTACACTTTGTGATGTTTGAAATATTTGATGACATGAGATGGAACAAAGCGCCATAAATGCTTTTACATCACAACGTCTGCCTTGGCAAGGCCACAGATCTCAGTAATATTTGGAGACGGTTTGAAGATAAGAAAAGAGAGAATACTGCCCAACCCTAGATCTGTCATTTTAACAAGGTAGCCATGTTGACCACGGTAAACAGGACAGAACAGACCTCCAACAAACCCGGAAACTCATAGGAAAATAGTGTAAATTAAAAAGTAGCATAAAAGTCGACTTTATGTAGTCACCATCAATTTTATTTATTTGTCCGTTTCACTTAAGTTTGTGTTTTTACAGCTTGTTGCTCCGAGAATCTCACTAATTAACCAAAGATTAGTTAATCTCACTAACTAAATTATATTTTTGTTTTGGTCTGTCGGTGCTTCTGCGAAAAAAGCGATTAAAAATACTATTTTGTTACAGTTTCAATCAATTTCATTTCCCTAATTTACACGAATAAAATACTACATAAACAAATAAATAAATAACGAAAAAATCTAGATCTGGAAGTAGCAGCCTAATGAGTAACACTGAATAGGCAAGTCATCTAAGTGCAGTTAAACACTTTATATGGTGTATCATGAAATAAACTACAAGACAAACAGCAGCACCTTTGCTTTGCAGGAGCAGATGTACTGATATGAACCTTCGTATATTTGCATTTATTCATCCATTCACTCAGTACAGCATTCAAACACACGCTGTGTTTTATTACATCACTCGAACTGTAATCCCCCTTCGACTGGACAGAGTGGAGCAGGTTTCAAACAAATCAGTCAACTAGCAGGCCACATAATCACAGGAGGCGTGATGAAGATTTACTCCCATCAATCAAGCATCTGGGATTTCACAGGGAGTATATCCTGTCAAATTCACTCTGCTCTACTACATATGCATATACACGGCAGAGGGCTAAACAAATCATGCAGCCCAGGCTTAGTGCTTATTTAAACCCCTCTTTTTGATTACTGTAGGCTTGGAAGAGATCAAATGAAAAAGCATAAAGGTGGTGACTTATTCCCACAGCATTTTTTTGGGTGGGGACAACGTAAGGGATGCTGGTTTTATCATGAAAGGTTCATAACTGTCCTTTTGAGCGAGGACTAAATAAGTAAACACCTGATCCATGTAAAACATCCACACAGCACAGTCAGTTTAGTCCTCATTTAACCGAAATGCAAGGATGGCACTAGAGACAGCAGTTCGTGGCAGAAGGGAAGGCAAAGTTGCAAAAGACCCTGACTGAGGCACACCCATTCTGTCTCCCCCTGAGCAAAAAGATGTTGCCGTTCGCCTTGTTGCAAGTTCCAGCTGTTTGGCACAGAAGCCTGCTTTATTCTCTGGGGCTTTTTTTGCTTTGCTTCTTTTATAACCATCTGAGGGAAGTGGTCAGGACTGTAGACGAGGTTCTGAGGAGTTTAGTTTCATAAGCTACTTAATGAAGCCTCTTATCATGGAGATGGTGCGATGATTGAAAATAAGTGATGTTCTGATGCCTGCAGGCAGCTTTCATTGAGCCTAATCCCTGCCCATAAATACAGCTTAAAGGGTTAATATTCAATTACATTCTCTATCCACTGGTTCTACTGGGCTCATCTGCTTTGGGCTTTATAAGTCCAGCTCGCGTTTCAGGGGGTTTGGGGGAGATCATGAATGACTTCTTTGTAACCGAACTGGACAAAACATTCCTCTTGGCGGGGTTTACAAAAAACACTCTCTCCCAGCTTCATTACACAATCACCGAAAATGTATTGTAAATGTGAAATAACGAAGCCTGGGCTGACTGTTTAGAGACTAATGCTTTTCTAAAGATTCCCCGAAACTCTGAGCGAACTCTCCTCAGAAGCGTCGTCCCGCTGGCTAAGCTAGCTCCGTCCCTGAGCGGGTCTCGGCGCTGAGGAGCCCGCGGGGGGAACCAGGACTGCCGTTACGGACCGCTGGCTGTTTGCATGATGACCCAGTTAGCGCTGATGGACGGAGAGTACCAGCGCTCTCCTCCTCAGTGTGTCGGTTAGGACCACCAAGTTTAGCTAGTTTCTAGTAGTTAGCAGCTGCTTTCTTTCTCCTACCTCAGGAGCGCCGTGTCCCCTTGTCTGCTGACCACACTTTCACTCGAAGCATAGTCCACAGTTTGGCCAGCGGGCAAGCACGAAGGCAAAAAGCAGCAAAGACTGAGAATTATAGCGGTGAGCCACTGACCGGAGACACACGCATCCTGCACGGCAATCATAATGTCCATCACCGCTGGGTCGAGGCTTTTCCGCGCCGTTAGCAAAAAATTAAAAAACAAAAACAAAAAAAGAAACAAGAGTGGAGGAAAAAATAGATTAATCCCGCTCTTCCCTCCACAAAAACCCCGAGGAATGGCGCTCCGCGTAGTTTTCCAGGTTTGTTTTGGTCGAAGTGTCTCAGCGCGGGGAAGGCTGGGGCTCTGCTCTCCAGCGGCTCTCACACCATCTAGTGAGGAAATGGAGAATGGGAGCAGACCAGGCAGCGCGCACACACACACACACACACACACACACTCACACACACTCCCCCCGCTACACCCCCCTCCCCCCCGGGCTCTGATCCTGTTGCCAGGCGGCCGTTTCCCAGGCAACCTGCTCCCTGTAGCTCGCGATGGAGGGCTTAACCCTTTCAAACCCGCGTCATCAGCCCAGAGCTCCACATCAGTTCTGTATCACAGGGTATCAGTTCTGCATTGTGTTGGACAATTATAGTCATTTTAAAGTCATTTTAACTGGCTGTAATTGTTAAATCATATTGTTTAAACAAACAAACAAACAAATAAATTACTTAGTAAGGTGTGGGAACGAGATCCTAATGCGTGGTCACAACTTACTAAGGCGCAGGAATGTGATAACTCAGCCTTGACCACAGTTTAATAAGGCATGATCTCGTTCCCTTTACTAAGTCGTGGGCATGCATTATTTGTATTTATACGGCATGTGACCAGCAGGGCTCCGTAAAAAAACGATTTATTTTACGTCAACCTGAAACCAAAGCTGACTTTTCTTACTCTGTTATGTCATGTGCCTCGCCATAGCAGGCATGATGCGTTATTCCACATGCTTTAATTGAAACAACTTTTGCCTGCCTCAAAACCACGTTTGAGTTTTGATTACATCACAGAGCACCAGCAGATGGGAAAATAAAATGAACCAATTAAATCAGGTTTCACCTCCCACTTCCACCCCTCCCACTCATCATAGAGCAAAACACTCATTTACCTTTGAGGCCCTCGCTGATACCCCAGAAAACATCACGGTGAGAAAGGAAAGTGCATAATACTTTTTTGATTCAATTTAACTTGAATTATTTTATTGGCTACAGTTCAACCCTAAATATGAACAAAAATACTGACTCAAACACAAAGCATTGAGGGATTTAAAATCTATAAAATTAGGCCCACTTTAGTTGAATACAAAACAATGCATAATATGTATAATTTAGCACAAATGTTTGAACAGAGCCTGACTGGCAATATTCTTATAATACCCCAAATAAATGCATGCCTTTCTAAACACCTCTAGCTCTTTAGAAATCATAGGCCCAGAAACACAACAATCCAAAATTACATACTTTATACTTTAAACAGTGTGCCTGTGACTGAAACCACAATATTCATCAAACACTAGACCATCAGTTCCCAAACGCTGGACTATTTGTGGGCAAAATCAGTCTGTTCCCCATCCACTTCAAAGCCATAGTAAGTAAGCCTGGAAAATTGTGTGCTCTACAGCTATAAATAAGTATGTACTATGTAGTGCTCAATTTTGGATGCAACTCAATGTTGGAGGCCCACCTGCACAGCACAGTTGCTGTTTCCTTCCTGCTCTAATACACCTGATTCAGCTCAAGAAGGCCCTGATCATTAGATAATGATGTGACTCAGGTGTAGGGAGACCAAAAAAAACTGCATGCAGGTGGGCCTCTGGGGGTGCAGTTGGGAAACACTGGGCTGGGCAAACAAAAATAGAGGCTGGTGCAGTGTTGCCAGACCAGAACAATACATTATAATTCAAAATAGTTTGACAACAAGACCACTACTGTTGCTACCTAGAAGACAAATCTGTGAAAACTAACTATTAAAAGTTAAAGTTACATGGATCAGTTCCAGTTTGCTCATTTCATTTTATGGCAGCACTTCCCAGGCATGGTGCTGGAGAACACCTGCACTGTACATTTGGACCATTCCCCTGGTCCAACACCCCTGACTCCACTGATCAGCTCATTACTCCTGGACCAGCACTGGGAAACACAGCATTACAGCACAATTGCTCTTACAATAGCCTATTGGCTATGCTTGCAACTACTCATTACTTTAATAACTTCAACTAGAAAGACCTGGTTACGCTTTATGGTCTACAACTTTTGGGCTGCAGGCCTGCAGTTATTACAATTACGCCAGATGATCTGACACACATGGGGAAAGGGAAAGCTTCACAGCTCGTGTGTGTGCGACTCATTAACATACATGATATCACCTCTCGTAAGTCCAGAAAAATCTCCTAACCTGTGTAAAAGCTTCACGAAGAAAGTACAGAAGTAAGCAAAGCAAGCATCAACACCAAAACGTTTCTTTAAAGAGCCCATATCGTGGAAAAAAAATGCACTTTTTTTTTAATAACATAGTTTGGTGTAGTAAATAAACATTTTAAGATTTCAAAATTTGTTATTCACCCTTAAATTCAAATATGGAGATTAAGCTGCTTGTTTTGAAATCACTGTTTTTGTGGTGTCACAAAAACAACACGCATATTGCTGCTTATCTCCAGTGTCTTAAATGGTGTCTGAGGCGCCAGAATGTAACTGTTTAAGTGGAAGGGAAGACTTAGAACGAGAAGCTGGTGAATGAGGAGCTGACTTTAGCTTTGTGTGTTTTTAGCGTTTCTCAAGAAGCAAGCTGGTGTGCTAATAAAAAAACTTTCAAAATGACTGATGTTAAATCTCTGTCTTTGCCTTTTAGTTAGCTACTAGTTAGGCGAGACTGTTGTCTGTGCGCCACACTTCAGGGTTACTAGTTGATGAACTAGCAGTTATACGCTTAAACTCCAGCATTTAAGACCATTTATTGTTTAAAAAATGGTTAAAATACTTAATCTGATTCTGCTGTGGAGCCGCAACAGGGCAGTAAAAGAGTCACATGTTGCCGACCCCTGCTCTCGAAATAAAGGTTATCCACATTTTTTTTTAAATTTTGCTTGCACGCCATCTTCTTTGGGGATCAGCTCATCACTTGACTTGATCTTCAAGTTTCAGCTTGCATTATCTGTGCACAGATGTGAAGTAGAGATTTAAAAGTGAGCGTTTCCTTTGTATTAGCCCGTCTGTGGGAACCACACGCAAGATATTCAGTGTAACATACCCTTCAGTGATGAATCAGCATTGAGTATTAACAAGCAAAAGCAATTTTCTGCATCAATGACTTTAAGATTTTTTTTTTTGCACAGTAAGCAAAACCCTCTATTCCAGCACAATGTACTTATAAATTACCCAGTCATATAGCATGAGCCGCTCTTGTTTGTTTGCTTGACTTAAGGCCTTTTTGATGCTGGGGTCACAGTGAGCGGTCTAGGTCAGAGGTGCTGAAATTGGGACCTCGATTCTAAATCACTGGCTGTTGTGATTGAACAGTTAACGCATTTGAGTGGAAGAAGACGAAGAAGAATTTTAAATCACTTACAAAATCGCAAACTTCCACAGGGACAAGCAAAACATTGGAAAGCTAAATAAAATGTAAAAGTATTATTAATGAACATAATTCTAATAATAGTCTTTATTTGTATAGAATTTTTTCTCTTTTTCACACAGAAGGATAATTATCACAAATGAAAGTTATCAGCACTTCCAAAACACAGATTTAGAATAAGAGCCCAATCCACCAGGCGTATGGAGGCCTCAACCAATGTGTTTTTCATGTGGACTTAAAAATAAATATCAAGCCTGCATCCCTTAAATTCTCTAGCACACTGTTCCAGGGTACTTAGTGAGCTGTGATTTGAAAAGCTTTAGACTAGGCGTTAGCCATGCAGTATCATGCTTATTTTGTTCCCTCACTCTGTCGTCCTGTCCACATGCTCATTATCTCATTACCATGAATTCATTTTGCCAGATTGTTGGATTTTCTTCAGTGAAGCGCTCCGTCATCTTCGTCGCCTCACCATTTATTATTCTTTCTCGTACTTCCTTTCCATTGTTTGCTTTCATTGTCTGTTTTTGTGCCATTGTATCTTCACTTTCCATGGTTCATGCAGAGTGACAGGAGTTTTTCCCAAAGAATTCTGCAAACAATTACTGCTTATAGTTTAACTTCTCTAACTCTGTTTTAAAGATGACATAGCCTACATCGTGTTATTTATTTGCTCCTATGAGGTCCATTTGTGGCAGTTATGTGCTTTCATGTTCTAAAAACTGATAAAAAGTGATTGCAAAACACCATTTAGCATGTTAGTGTGCCTTTAAGCCTAGCACATGTAAATGATGCCTGTTCTGATTGGCTCTTCTGTACTGTGACTCATTCAAAAAGCAATCTGGGCTTCAACAGAGGGGCAGGGCTGAACAGGCAGACACATGCATCGATTTTTGTGACATCACAACAACAGTGAATTAAAAACGGATCATTTTTGCAGCCTAGTTTCATAACATCGCTGTCCAATGAAAAACAAGTATCTCCAAAATGGTAACTTTACATAAAAAGGCAAAAACATTTGTCACTTTCAAAGTAAGGTCAAATGTTATCCCATGTAGTTTTGCAGTATTTCTCTTGGTTTGTTGAACATGAAATTTAATAAAAAAACATGATGTAAAAAAACAGACCTCAAATGATAAAAAGTCAAAATCGACAAAATTGGAGATACATCTTTTTCTTTGGACGGCGACAATATATGAACTGGGGAGAGAAGAGTACATTTTAAGAATGTAATGTTTACATACTACACCAAACTCTTTTATTTTAAACAAAAAGTTGTTTTTCCGCTATATGGGCCCTTTAATGTTGTGCTTACCCCATTACAGGCCACATCACACCCAGCATTCTGCTATGGTCTTTCTTTTACTTTGGAATTGGCCTACATCGGCAATTGACTTTGTGACTTGGTGAGTATAGTAGAGAAAAGGCTCTGATAAAAGCGGGACGGCCTGGCTTTTGTTGAGTGTCTTTCTCTTAATTGGAAAGGACTAAGTTTGGTTGTAATTGTTTGATAGTCATTAGCTTTAATTGCTGCCAGTGTCCCTTCTCTCCATACTATATTTAAATTGGACTTACATAGTCAGCCTTTGCTGTTTAATTACTGTGCCAACAGCTAGTCATTAGTGTGCTGCACCATTTATTCAACTCAGAGTTAAATAAATAATAAATTAGTACTGTATGCTTATAAAGGGAAACTAAACAAAGCCATACTAACCAGTCTGTATCTCACTGAAAAAGAATCTGCATTGCCTTGTGAAAAGAATCTGGTCCTAGTAAAAATAATTTCGCAGCTTTCAGGTTCTGAACTTGCACTGATGGTTGCGGTGCTAATGTTTTGGTCAATGGAGTGGTTTTTGAATAGCTCTAATCCTACCAGGCTGTGCATGAAGCTCCCTGTAATTACACTTACTTTCTGTTCTTAACACAGCCCTGTGAAATTGTAAGGGGGGGGTGGTAGCTTTTCATTTTTATCATAGCACATCCACAGATAAAAGGCACTCTAACACTGTGGGACTGTATTGTACTTTTTTTTTCTCACGCCGTAACTATCATGAATGAGAATACATTGACTGTGAGATAACACTCCACATTCTTTTCAAGCAAGAAGTCTTCATGGTTGGGCCATATTTATGACTAAAAGGACTAATTATCTAAATAAAAAGCTTTCCCTAATCTCAGTTGGGCACACCGCTCTGAAATGTCCAGGGCGTTTTAACACGTACACTATTCATTGTTTTTGTCATCAAGTTTATTGAGGATCTTCTGAAACATTCTCATTCTGTGGCCCACTGTGTAAGATTTATGTTCATCTTTCAAAACTAATTCGGCGTATTCCACATTCAACCACTAACTTCATCTTTATTCTTTTCTCTACGCATTAAACAATAACTGACCTCCTTGCAGCTTGAAATGTTGTTCTCTCAAAGGTATTTCATGTGGTTTCCTCAGTGAAATGCAATCATACTGAATGCTTTTATAAACAACTGGAATAAAGGGCTAAAAAATATCCTGTGGTTATTATAAGAATAATTGACTGTTTTCAAAGTTCTAAGAGAAAGGCACCTCCCTCAGTTGTTATTGCATGAAAAGGGCTATGTCTGAAACCATTTTATTTAAAAATAAACTGGCTTTGCAAGACGTTCAGTAAACACATACACTGATCGAATGTGCATGCAGGCCTAGTACTGAAAATCATGCTTACATTAATGAAACGATGACATCTTTTAGCCACTTGACTTGATGGTGGCAGGGTTTCATGTCTAATAAGAAAGGCTTCAGCAACGGAGGCTAGCCCTTCAGATAAGCTAATGCTAAAGCTAAGCTGGTTGGAGCAAATTGGATGCTGATGAGGTCTTTAAGCAAATGCACTTAGTTATCTTTACTCACCAATGTTTTAATCACAGATGTCTGCATTGTTCCTATATGAATGTCTGTTCACTCCGCAGCCAATTTTGCAGCACCATTGCTTAGTTAGTTACTTCCAGCCATACAAGACACGGATCCTATCGCTTTGAATGGGGAGAGGTCTAAATACTCGAGAATTAAGGTTAAAATGCCATTTCAAAAACATATTTGAAATTATTGATCATTTCTGACTTAAATAGTTTGTAGCGTTTGGCTCAATTAACACACAAAATATGTGTAACCAGTGAGCTGATTGGCTCTTTCTGTTAAAGGGCGGGACTTTCTCTCTAAACAGATGCCATGTTGATCGTTCAGAGCTTTTCCATTCATATTTCTACATGACCTGTTTCCTAGTTAGTTTAGTGTTCCACTTTTTCAGAAGGAAACAAAAACAGCTCCACCCTCCAAACATTCACGACGGTGTGCCAGGCATTCCATAGTATCACATTTCCACCATTATTAAGGAGAATAATTCTAATTTACCGCCACTGTCGTATCAACAGGTCTGTTTGGAGTTCTTCCTTCAATTGCGATTGGCTGAGAGGAGTGTCAATCTTAATTTTGCAACCAGTTAATTGGTCCAGCCCAAACTAGATTTGCAGAGTGTTATTGCAATCATTGCATGCTGTCCAGATTAAAGCACAAAGACAAAAGAAATGACTGAGAAACGAGCGGCTAAGAAATGACAAAAGCTATACATTTTCATCACATTTGTTTTCTTTGTGTGAAGCTTCCCTATGTATCTGGGGAGCATTTCACAGTTAACCAGATAACTCAAGTCCAAATAGCAATATCCTTCAGCTCTTTGTTTATTGGACAAACTCGACATTGGGGTCAAGTTATCAGGCTAAACTGAGACATCCCACTTTATGAAATACCCCCTTTGATTTATTGTTTGTAAACAAACCACACAAGCCCTGACATTTGCACCATCTTCTGCCCACTTCTGCCTATGCTATTTCCAAACAAACCAGCCCACCCAGTTGTTTATCTAGCACAGTGGTCACCAGCCCTTTCCTGCACAGTCTAGTTCCAGCCACAATCTGCCAGAATGTTAGATGCAGTTGGAACCAAAATCCAGAAGGAGGGTCTGGGACCACTCATCTAGCGTTTTCGGTTCAAAGCACAAATTGCATAATATATACAGGGCACATTAGCAGAAACGCATAACATCACATCATGTGTCTATAATTGATATGTGTAGTTTGTGTCTGTGTCTGGTATTATGTGTATCATTTGTTTATTATTTGTAATTTCCTGTACTGTACTGTCCACTCTTATCAAGGCAAAATGAACTGTGTTTAGAGTACACTTTAATAGGTCTCCGAGGACAGAATGAGCTCCATTACACACTGCTTTCTGTAAGGTTTACATCTGGGAGGTGATGGAAAGTGTTTGACTTCAATTCAGATGGTCTTTATTGTCATTCCTCAAAATAACTTGCACACATTGGAGCGATATGTCGTTCTTCAGGCCCCATGGTGCAGCACGGAACAGCAGCACATTATACAGAGTGCAGATACATGACAGCGTGAAATGAGTGCAGAACGTACAATAAATTCACCAGACGATAAACACTGAACAGGACAACAAAAATATATGTTTGAAAAAGCATCATTTATATATATATATAAATCAATATATATATATATATTGATGCTTTTTCAAACATATATTTTTGTTGTACACACATATATCTATGTGTGTGTGTGTGTGTGTGTATGTACACATACACATTGACTGGCATAAAAGCAGCATGTAAGTAAGACAGTAAGTACATTGTATTTCTACAGCATATTTAAACTAAAGTGCTTCACAATAAAACACAAAAAGTGATGTCCACTTTCCGAAGACCCCTACCGCACATTAAGACAACAGCCTACAGTCCTTAATCCACAGTTCAACAATTTAACAGCTGCCGAAAGCTAATCGATAAGGACGTGTTTTAGGCTTGGTTTTAAGATCAGTGGCAGATGGGGCAGGCCTAATGTCAGCCGGGAGGCCTTTCCAAAGTCTTGGACCACTATTCCACTATCGAGCGAGATAAATGGTTCTCAGGGCCGTAGTGTGTCGTTTCTGTTTACATCTGTTCTACCGCTAAATCAGAACCAGGAAAAACCCAAGAAAACTACACAAATGAAAGGCTAACTGCTAACTGCTAACAGGCTAATAGCAACATACACACCACCCACCACAAACACGTTTGATCCCGTCTGCCACTCCAGCTCGGCCTCTGCGTGCTCTCAACTCGTCATCTCGGGGATCCTCTAAACGGGTGGTATTTGAGCATGAGTTGCTGAAACAGCCCGTACTGCGGTGGATTTTACCTAGCCGGACAACTGCGTTAGCGTCTTCCGGCGAAGCACAACTCGAAGCCCTTTAGAACAATTCTTGTTTTTTTTTTTTCTTTCTTTCTGTCACTTCAGCATCAGTCATTTGTATGTGTGCTCTCAGAAATGACTCTTTATACATTAAAGTGCATATAAGTGGTGTTTTGAATCATCAGTTTGCTAGTCCCAAGCCCGTACTGTAGTGGGAGGCACCATAGATATACAGGGTGAGTCAAAAGTCACAGGACACATTTTATTTATTTTTTTATTATCGACTTTTATCTCTGGAGTCATCTCAGGCAAGTTGTGTATGCTGAGAAAATCCGCAATAAACACCACCTTCAGCACTGCATCGTGGAGACTTGTGATAGCATAAAGAATAAAATAAAATAAAACTGTCCTGTGACTTTTGACTCACCCTGTACATACCTATGTATTTATATGTATAGGTATTTATATAACATTATGACCACCTCCTTGTTTCTACGCTCATTCTCCATTTTATCAGCTCCACTTACTGTATAGGAGCACTTTGTAGTTCTAGTTACAGACTGTAGTCCATCTGTTTCTCTGCATACTTTGTTACCCCCTTGTCCTTGAACAGGGTATGTTCTTCAGTGGTCATGACCACCATAGGCCCTCACAGAGCAGGTACTATTTGGGTGGTGTATCATTCTCAGCACTGCAGTAACACTGACGTGGTGGTGGTGTGTTAGTGTGTGTTGTGCTGGTAAGACTGGATCAGACACAGCAGTGCTGCTGGAGTTTTTAAACACTGTGTCCACTCACTGTCCACTCTGTTAGACACTCCTACCTTGCCAGTCCACCTTGTGGATGTAAAGTCAGAGACGACAGCTCATCTGGTGCTGCACAGTTTGTGTTGGTCATCCTCTAGTTCTTTATCGGTGGTCACAGGACACTGCCTACTGGACACTGTCGACTCTGCTCTCGCTGTTATAAGTTTTTATCAGCTATACTTATGATATCAAAACAGTCAGTCGAATCGAACCTGCACCGTGGTGTTTGGATCTCTAGGGAGGAGAGAACAGCCGATAGCATTAGCTTAGCTAGGAGGCTCTAGCTTCAGACACTAGAGAAGAGGTTAATTTAATCTTTCTGCCCCTCTAACATCAACCACTCGACTCTGCTTCCTCAGACACGAGTCATTATCATCTAAATTTGTGTCAGTAAAGCTTCTGTTAGTTAGAATCGAAGCTGTTCTGTGGTGAGCAGTGCTGGCAGCATGCTAACTAAGCTAACACTAACCATCTACTCTTTTCTAGCTGGTGCGGTTAGCTAACCGTGCCAAACAGCATGCTGTGGAAACCGTGTCCGTGTGGAAACGGTTCAGCCCTGCAGTGGAAAAGAGGCCTTGGTGCAGCCACCCAAAAGCACGATCCTCATTATGTTTAAGACGGACCGTGGAACAGTTTAAAGTGATTGGGATGCAGACCTTAAAGATCTTGAGGGCGCATACATACAAAGCATGTTCACAACATGTAGCTGCCTGACCATTCAAGGCTTTAAAAACCATCTTATCCGTTTAATATTGGATTCTGTAATGCACTGGGAGCCAGCGTGAGGATGATAAAGCTGGAGTAATGTGCTTTCTTTTCTCTGTACCACTTAACATTCTGGCTGCAGCATTTTGAGCTAGCTGTAGATGAGCAAGAGATGCTTTGTTAATTCCAGAAATACATGCATTACAGTAATTCAATCTAGATGTCACAAAGGCATGAATGAAAGCTATGAAGGACTAAGTAATGAAAGAACTAGTGCTAACATTATCCACTGTAAACTGTACAAAAAGACTGAGGTCTTAAAGGAGCATTCATATTAGAGAATTTAAAGTGTGGATATGCAGTGATGGTAAGAGGTGATCAGTCTATGGTGGATGGTGGAAAAGATCTAATTGGTCCAGGTGGATGTTGGAGGGCATCCATTCAGCAATCTGAATTCAGTTTGGTGTTCAGTGTTGACTTTGTTAAGCAGTGAGTATGGGGACATTATCTTTATGGAGTATGTGAACATCATGAGGGACCAGTGTTTTCACCACAGGATGCTCCTAGTCTGGTAAAATGGTCTAATATTCCTCAGCTGTTATATGACCATGCAGAGCAGTCATCAGACTTAATGACTCCCAAGAGATGGCTGTTCATGCCTTTATGAATCTGCCACCATGTTTAACAGTTGGAGAGAGACACTGTGGACTTAAGGCATCCCTTTGTTTTCCCCGAGGCTCAACATATTTGAATGTAGAGAAAACTATTGAAAGATGACTCAGCGAGATGCATCACTTTCCTCCCTGCTCAGGGGGCAGGGTCTGTGTTGTTTGTGTTTTTGTGCATTGACTTTGAATGCAAACGTCACTGCTGTCATAATGTCACATGATGTCATATAGTTTTATTTATTTGTTTGTTTTTAAGTTCTTTTTCATGTGATGCCTTCATTATTATGCCCACTGTCTACACACACACACACACTCATAAATACATCCCCTCTAATTATAGATATAATATATAATAAGCTTTCCAGAAAATATGCAAATGAGCTTCCCTTAAAAAAACAAAACACTTTTAATTGGGGGGGCATTTCACAAGATCACAGTAGAACATGCAGAGTAGTAAAAGGCTTTCAGGGATGGTTGCCAAAGTTGAAAATTCCTAAATCAACTGTGCATATTAAAGAAATCAAGTGAGCAAATTAAAGAAAAAAAACAATGATTAATGATGATGGATGTGTTTGGTCATTAACTGCTTGTGTCCAAAGACCTTTGGCACGGTATAGTACATGCACAGTGGTGGTGTCACGATTGGCCCCTCCCAGTCCTATCCATGTGTTCCTGTTGTGTTTTGATTTAGCCTGTGTGTTCTTTGTTTTGGTTTTGTAGTCCAGCCCCCTTGTTTAGTGACTCCGCCCCTGTTTGTTTCCACCTGTCCCTTGTTTAACCTTATGTATTTAAGCCTTGTGTTTTCCCATGTCTGGCTCCTGGTCTTTGTCTGAATTGTTGGATATATTGTATTCTTGTGGTGTTTGATTCAGTGTTCATTTCATCACGTCTGTCGCTCCTGCTCTCTCCGTGTTGGATGTTTGAACCTGGACTGTCTAGACTATTACCCTGGATTTGCCCTTAATAAACGTTGCTTACCTCAGCACATGCATCCGTCTCCTCGCTCCCCACCATTACAGGTGGGCAGTAACAAATTTAATCTAATCTGTAAATACAGATATGTGCAAATGTTTGGGCACCCTGGTCAAATGACATGGCCTGTGCAAAAGTTAAATCATATAAATATATTTTTCCAATATGTTAAACTAAATAGATAAACAAATAGGAATTGTGCATTAAAATTTGTGGATGAAAACAGTGTAATAAATAATTAAAATTTGTTACACTGAAAGCCTTTACATTATTCATTCTTTCAGTTAGTTGCTGTCACCTAGTCCAGCCAAGTTGTTTGTTTACCTGGTTGATTTTTTTTTGAGACGAAAAACAAGCAAAGAGATTACAGGACAGCGTCACCTAGAATTCCTAGTGAGTTAGTTGATTTCCATTTATTATTAGGTCTTGTTTTACCTTCAGATTTCCTTCCGTTGTTTTTGAACAAACACTTCGAGGTGTCTTATACAGTGTATATACACTGCTTAAAAAAATATAGGGAACACTCAAATAACATCCTAGATCTGAATGAATGAAATATTCTCATTGAATACTTTGTTCTGTACAAAGTTAAATGTGCTGACAACAAAATCACACAAAAATCATCAATGGAAATCAAATTTATTAACCAATGGAGGCCTGGATTTGGAGTCACACACAAAATTAAAGTGGAAAAACACACTACAGGCTGATCCAACTTTGATGTAATGTCCTTAAAACAAGTCAGAATGAGGCTCAGTATTGTGTGTGGCCTCCACGTGCCTGTATGACCTCCCTACAACGCCTGGGCATGCTCCTGATGAGGTGGCGGATGGTCTCCTGAGGGATCTCCTCCCAGACCTGGACTAAAGCATCCGTCAACTCCTGGACAGTCTGTGGTGCAACGTGACGTTGGTGGATGGAGCGAGACATGATGTCCCACATGTGCTCAATCGGATTCAGGTCTGGGGAACGGGTGGGCCGGTCCATAGCTTCAATGCCTTCATCTGGCAGGAACTGCTGACACACTCCAGCCACATGAGGTCTAGCATTTTCCTGCATTAGGAGGAACCCAGGGCCAACCGCACCAGCATATGGTCTGAGGATCTCATCTCGGTACCTAATGGCAGTCAGACTACCTCTGGCGAGCACATGGAGGGCTGTGCGGCCCTACAAAGAAATGCTACCCCACACCATTACTGACCCACTACCAAACCGGTCATGCTGAAGGATGTTGCAGGCAGCAGATCGCTCTCCACGGCGTCTCCAGACTCTGTCACGTCTGTCACATGTGCTCAGTGTGAACCTGCTTTCATCTGTGAGGAGCACAGGGCGCCAGTGGCGAATTTGCCAATCCTGGTGTTCTCTGGCAAATGCCGAGCGTCCTGCACGGTGTTGGGCTGTGAGCACAACCCCCATCTGTGGACGTTAGGCCCTCATACCATCCTCATGGAGTCCGTTTCTAACCGTTCGTGCAGACACATGCACATTTGTGGCCTGCTGGAGGTCATTTTGCAGGGCTCTGGCAGTGCTCCTCCTGTTCCTGCACAAAGGCGGAGGTAGCAGTCCTGCTGCTGGGTTCTTGCCCTCCTATGGCCTCCTCCACGTCTCCTGGTGTACTGGCCCGTCTCTTGGTAGCGCCTTCAGCCTCTGGACACTACACTAACAGACACAGCAAACCCTCTTGCCACAGCTTGCATTGATGTGCCATCCTGGATGAGCTGCACTACCTGAGCCACTTGTGTGGGTTGTAGAGTCCATCTCATGCTACCACGAGTGTGAAAGCACCACCAACATTCAAAAGTGACCAAAACATCAGCCAGAAAGCATAGCTACTGAGAAGTGGTCTGTGGTCCCCAACTGCAGAACCACTCCTTTATTGAGTGTGTCTTGCTAATTGCCAATAATTTCCTCTTGTTGTCTATTCCATTTGCACAACAGCATGTGAAATTGATTGTCAATCAGTGTTGCTTCCTAAGTGGACAGTTTGATTTCACAGAAGTTTGATTTACTTGGAGTTATATTGTGTTGTTTAAGTGTTCCCTTTATTTCTTTGAGTAGTGTATATATATATATATATATATATATATATATATATATATAGTGAAAAATTTTGAAAAAAGGTCTTTATTATTAAGGGTAAAAGAATTCCAAACCTACAGGGCCCTGTGCAAAAAAGTGATTGCCTCCTAAACCTAATAACTAGTTGGGCCACCCTGAGCAGCATCAACTGCAATCAAGCATTTGCGATAACTGGTAATGAGCCTTTTACAGCACTGTGGAGGAATTTTGGCCTGCTCATCTTGGCAGAGTTGTTGTAATTCAGCCACATTGGAGGAGCCTGAACCACATTTTTAAGGTCATGCCACAGCATCTCAATCAGATTCAGGTCAGGACTTTGACTAGGCCACTCCAAAGTCTTAATTTTGTGTTTCCTAAGCCATTCAGAGGTGGATTTGCTGCAGAACCCAAGTGTGCTTCAGCTTGAAGTCACGAACAGATAGTCTCCTTCAGGATTTTTTAGTAGACAGTAGAAGTCATGGTTCCATTTACCACAGCAAGTCTTCCAGGTCCTGAAGCAGGTCCTGTTTTACTGTTGGTATGGTGTTCCTTTCCTTAAATCTTGTGTTATTTCTATGCCAGATGTAATTGGACACTTTCCAAAAAGTTAAACTTTTGTCTTTTCAGTCCACAGAGTATTATCCCAAATGTCTTGGGGATCATCAAGATGTTTTCTGGCAAAACTGAGACGAGCCTTTATGTTCTTTTCGCTCAGCAGTGGTTTGTGTCTTGGAACTCTGCCATGCAGGCCATTTTTGCCCCATCTCTTTCTTATGGTGGAGTCATGAACACTGACCTTAACTGAGGCAAGTTAGGCCTGCAGTTCTTTGGATGTTGTTGTGGAATCTTTTGTGACCTCTTGGATGAGTCGTCGCTGCACACTTGAGGTCATTTTGGTCGGCCGGCCGGCCACTCCTGGGTAGTTTCACCAAATCAAATCAAAGTTATTTGTATAGCGCTTTTTACAACAGATGTTGTCACAAAGCAGCTTCACAGAATTTCAGAAAAGACAGAGTTTTAGCAAGAGTGTAAAAATGTAAAAAAAAAAACCTGGCGAGCAAGCCAGGGGCAACAGTGGCAAGGAAAAACTCCCTCAGAACTGAGGAAGAAACCTTGGGAGGAACCAGGCTCACCAGGGGGGACCCATCCTCCTCTGGTCAAACTACCTACAAGTGATTATACTACATATTTTATATTTATATATATTAATAGCAGTAGTATTAGTAGTAGGAATAGCTAGGAGTCTATGAGGACATCAGTGTAGGGTGGGAAGCTAGTCCAAGGCAGGTGGTGGTGGCTGGGGCGTGGGCAGCTGGTCTGAAGTGGGTAGCAGGAAGGCTCAACAGTCAGTCATTCTTCAGCGTCCAGCCGGATATGTGGGCAATTGTATACTCAGAAAAAAAGCAGGGAGAGGGAATTAGTTTTAGTTTGTACATAAAACAGGGGATGTAAACATTTACAGAGTGTGGCTAATGACTCCAGCAGATCTGACTATGACAGCTTAACTAAAAGGAGAGAACCAGAAGGACACACAGACACGAGAGCACTCTGAAACAGTTTGGCATCCCTCCGCTCCACCGTCCACAAACGTGTGAGCAGCGGGACGACAGCACCAGCGTCTCAGTTTACTATAATTCCCTGTGTCCATGGACCCCTGGATCTGCTGCCTTTATCTAAGGGGGAACATTACCTACCAAAAGCTAATACCACCATTCCATGTTTTCGCCATTTGCGGGTAATGGCTGTCACTGTGGTTTGCTGAAGTCCCAAAGCTTTAGAAATGGCTTTATATCCTTTTCCGGACTGATGGATCTCAATTACTTTGTTTCTCATTTGTTCCTGAATTTCTTTGGATTGCAGCATGATGTCTAGTTTCTGAGGATCTTTTGGTCTACTTCACTTTGTCAGGCATGTTCTATTTAAATGATTTCTTGATTGAGAACAGGTGTGACAGTAATCAGGCCTGGGTGTGGCTAGGGAAATTGAATGATGATGAAAGGAGAGCTGTGAAAGACACTTTTATTTCTTTAAGATGGAAAAAAGTTATAAAGATGCATCAACTGAGCAGCTTTTGGTTCATCCTATGTTGAGCACAAGACAAACTACATTTTATAACACTTTCATTGGCATCAGAGGACTATTGTGAGTCATTTGAAACCTGGGGAGAGGCTGTCTTCTAACTGAGAGGACCTGTAAATAATAAATAATAATAAACAAAAGGTAATGAAAAAGATTCTGTTAGAACTTTAGACCAATCAGAACACAATACATAGCATTTTTCAGGATCATATTAATTCAGGTGTTGGACATGAATGGGTTAAGCACATTTTACTTAATTAGAGAATCTCCATTTCTGGAGACTCTTCTGCTTCCACTCCACTTGCTTTCAAAGTTACATCTCTTACTTTTGATTTAAGTCCATTTTTGTGACATCTTTTGCTCCTCATTACTTTTGGACTGAAAAAAAGAGTCTGAAATATGCAATGGAATGTCATGTGCTTTCAAACTGAAACCCACCAATCAGGAAACGGTTCAGCTTTTAATTGGCTGATTTGCTTTGACCTGTGGCTCCTGTAGCCATTAGATGTATTACAAAAAGAGTGGCCAACATAGTTGAGCACCAGGAAAATCGTCAGAAAAGGACGACAGTCTTTCTCGCCCCTGAAGTCGACTCACTGCAATACACTTTATACGGATTGTTCTTTGAAGCTGTTCAACAGGAGAAGGAATCGTTTGTTTCATGCTTGTTCTAAAATACAGCTTATTTCAAACCTGCAGCCACTCGAATCTCTCAGACATTCACCTGCATGCTGACCGCTCATGGTAATGTTTATTAATGTTGAAATCAGACAATTTAATGAGCTCTTATTAACAGATCTCTTTGCCCTATGAGTGACATTAAGAGCATTTTCACTTATTATCACAGATTACAAATTCATTACATAAAATAACCAGCTCATTTGTTCTGAAACCAAGGGCAACAACAGGGAGTTTGTCTCTGCTTTGCTGTAGTAACAGCCTCTACTCTTTTGTGAATGTTCTGTTAAAACACTGCTGTGAGGATTGGATTGCGTTCAGCCACAAGTGCATTAGTGAGGTCAGGAACTGATGGTGGATGATTAGTTATGGATCACTGCAACTCATCCAAAAAGGAGTAGGATGGAGCACCATCACTCCAGCTCCCCTGCTCCACAGGCCAGTGCTAGGGGCTTTTATACCCCTTTTGTGGACACTTCACATCAAGTCAAGTGGTCTTTATTGTTGCTCCCCAATAGAACTTGTGTACATTGGAACGAAATGCCATTCTTCAGCAGCACATTACACAGGAATACATGCAGAGTACGAGTGCAGATACGAGACGGTGTGAAACGAGTGCAGAATATACAATAAACACATCAGACAATAAATGTACAGAACAATAACTAGCTGTGAGGACCCTGAGGTCCAGACCTCAGTAGATTTGAAGGGTTTTCACCACATATCTCTGGTAATGAGATTCAATGTGAAAAGAGCAATTTGATGCCACTGTAGAATACTAGCTTTCATCATAGAACTACTCAATCAGCTGTGACACTATTGATTCTCAGCCGACTTATGTGGAGCAGTGGTTTGGTCTGGATATGGACTTATTGCCTGTTATGGTTAGCTCTGTATAAGAAGTGTGCTGCTATGCTACCAGAGATATTCTGTAATCTTTGACGCTACGTAGACCTTTATTTGACATTTTGAGACGTACAGCCAGGTATGCTGTGCATATACTAGGCTGGCAAGGCTGTGATATAAATGTGAGAGCAAGTGCAAGAACACATTTGTGTTTATGCAGGCAATTAATGGATTATGCCTGTAAAATGTAAACCTCATCATTTGTTTTGTAGTAGTAGCTGCTCAGTTTAGATAAACACAGTATATGATATATGATTTAGTTTAGGCTACGAGGTCCATAGCTGGCTGTATTAGCAATCAAATAAATACACTTTTTCCATATTCAGTCAGGCACAAATAGTGCACACCCACACAGACATAGAGAGAGAGAGGAAACCCCCTTATGTTAAACGTAAACTATCATTTTGCCTTCAACATGAAGGCGAAGGGATAAGTAAATACATGGTGAATGATTCACTGAATAAATTGAAACCATGTAACTGGAGTCAAAACAATTTATGGAACAGTAGAAGCTGTTTATGGCAGAATGCTGGGACATAAAATGAGTGAAAGGAAAAGACACATAACAACCATTATGGATCAGTTAAAAAGTAACATACATTGGCAGTCAGGGTAACCCTTTTGATCCTGAACTAGTCTTCCAACATCAGTACCTGACCTTATAATGCTCTTGTGGCTGAACACAATCACATCCTCACAGCAATGTTTCAACATCTAGTGCATGGGCATTGCTAGGCCAATTTAAGAGGGGATTTAGCACAATGTATAGAGGTTATTTAGCCCCCTCCTACTAAGTAAATGTACATTTTTAGTCCAAATTAACTCTAGTTTATTCTCATTTACAATAGACTGTAATAGCATTTCTCATCCACAAGAGACTGTAATAGTAGGGCGCGACCTGGGGGAGGCGCTGCTGCTGCAGCAGTAACGGGCTGTTACACTGTACAATGAAATTCTTACTTTGCTGTTCTTCCATTTACCAAATATAATCTTAATATAATCTTAGAAAAATAAATAAAAAATTTAAGAATAACACTAAAAACAATAGTAAAAAAGTACAGTTAAGTGTGCAAAGTTGAAAGAAATCAGACTTCATATGTTGTAAGCCAATCATAGCACCTGGGGGCGGGGCTCTGCTTATGCACTGCAAAGTAATGGGTAATTGAGCTGAAGCTCACTAAAATAAACTAATATGCAAAGTCTTGTATACACAGAGTGAAAGTAGTGGCACAGGCAGTCATGGGCTGGAGGTTAGGGAACTGGCCCTGTAAGAGCCATAAAGCAGAAAAGATAGAATGTAGAAATATGTACAATTTATATTTTATTTTATTCTTAATTCATGTCATTGTGTAATTCATAATTCTAAGAAAATGATTATTAATATAAAAATGTTTGATGACGCTTCCTCAGAGTAGCGTAACTGAGAACGTGCAGCACCAGTTCAGTCAGAGCTGCGCAAGGCACGGGAGCATATAGTTTTCTTACTAATTGTAGTGACACTTTCTTCAGTTTCCAAATGCACGGTTTGCAGAAGACGACAAGGACGAGTTGGTGAACAGAAAATAGCACCTCTGCCGGAAGATCGTCTTGTACCAGACAAGCCGCCATTCACAAATGTTGGAATTGATTACTTCGGCCCATTTGAAGTGAAACGGGGCCGGAGCACTGTCAAAAGGTATGGTGTGATGTTCACCTGCCTCACCATCAGAGCAGTGCACATTGAGGTGGCTGACAGTCTGGACACAAGTGCTTGTATCAATGTCCTTCGTCGCTTTGTAAGTAGAAGAGGACAGGTCTCCATAATGCGATCCGACAATGGCACCAATTTTGTTGGTGCTGAGAAGGAATTGAGAGAGGCACTGAAAAACCTGAACCAATCAGAAATTGAGAAAACAATGCAAAAGAAAGGCATCAAGTGGATTTTCAATAGTCCAGCGGCATCACATCAAGGAGGGATTTGGGAGCGGCAGATCCGTTCAGTTCGCAGGATTCTTAGCGTTCTGCTTAAGGAACAGACCCTCACCGACGACAGCCTTCAAACACTTCTTTGTGAGGTTGAAAGCATAATAAATGGCCGACCCATAACCAGCGTGTCAGATGATCCACACGACTTGGATCCTCTGACCCCCAACCACCTGTTGTTGATGAAGACCCAGCCTAACCTACCACCAGGAATCTTCAACCCGGATGATCTATACACAAGGAAGCGCTGGAGGCAAGTACAATATCTTGCGGATCTATTCTGGCGCAGATGGACTCGCGAATACCTCCCCCTCCTCCAGGAACGCCAGAAATGGATGAGACAGAAGAGGAACTTTGAACCTGGAGATGTAGTGCTAGTAGTCGATAGTTCATCTCCACGCAACACTTGGATCATGGGAAGAATAATACAAGTCCTACCTGACTTCAGTGGAACTGTGCCCCGTGTGAAGTTGCAAACAAAAAACAGCATCCTAGAGAGATCTGTGCATAAGCTATGCTTATTGCAAGAATCCAAATGAAAAGAAAAAAGGGGACTTTTTTATTTAAAGATTGTTTATTTGTAGCTTATTGATAGTCTTGATTTGATGGCTCTTAGTTTAAGTTCATTGATAATTGCGTAATCTTACAGTATACCCAATTAAGGGGCCGGATATGTAAGAGCCATAAAGCAGAAAAGATAGAATGTGGAAATATGTACAATTTATATTTTATTTAATTCTTAATTCATGTCATTGTGTAATTCATAATTCTAAGAAAATGATTATTAATATAAAAATGTTTGATGACGCTTCCTCAGAGTAGCGTAACTGAGAACGTGCAGCACCAGTTCAGTCAGAGCTGCGCAAGGCACGGGAGCATATAGTTTTCTTACTAATTGTAGTGACACTTTCTTCAGTTTCCAAAAAGTACCACTTAGAGCTGCAGACACAGTAATTTCTTCATGTACGTGCGTTCACATTTGTAACCGTTTGATTTTCTAAGTAAAGACACCTAAACTCAAAGAACTTGTCATGTCGTGCGCGTGAAGAAATTACTGTGTCTGCAGCTCTAAGTGGTACTTTTTGGAAACTGAAGAAAGTGTCACTACAGGCCCTGTGACCGGAAGGTTGCCAGTTTGATCCCCAGCACAGACAGTCCATGACTGATGTGTCCTTGAGCAAGACACCTAACCCCCGATTGCTCCCTGGGCGCCGTGAATAGGGCTGCCCACCGCTCTGAGCAAGTGTGCTCACTCATATGTGTATGTTGTGTTTCATGTCATGGATGGGTTACATGCAGAGGTGAAATTTCCCCGTTGGTGGGATTAAAAAGTGTATCTTAATCTTAAAGTGTACACAGAGTGAATATAGTGACCTACAATATGGACTGAATATGGTCAGCATAGCTGGATATCTGTTTCCTTGGTTACTTCCTAGCTAGCAAACAGATAAGCAGTTAGGCCAACGCTAACATTAGCTAACTAGCTGACAAGCTAACTAGTTTAACCCATATAGTCTGTGGTTTAATCTCACTTCATAGTGAGTGCCAGAGTGAATGAACAAGAGGGATAGAAATAATGTTACTGACAGCGCTTTACATTATTTGTTTTGATTTCTCTTCAGTATGTGGAAGCAGTGATACCAGCATTGCTATATATTGTTTACAGTGATTTATTTGGCTTCGTATTTGCCAGATTCATGTTCCGAGTTTTCCGCTGCGAGGTGCCAGAATGAAACTGCTGCACGATTTAAGGTGGAACGAAAACATTCAAGCAAAGCAAAAGAAAAGGTCATCATGACATGGTGTATATTCCTCAGTTCCTCAACCTGTAGATGAAAATTAAGACGCAGCCGCTCCATCAAAGGCAAGAAGATTTTACCAAAACAAAACAAAAATTAAATTGATTCATCATTATATTTTTGTGTTATTGTAAATCACTTTAATAAAATGTATGTATTGCTAAACACAGGAAGAGAGGGAGAGAAAGAAGCTGAAGGAGACTGACAGGAATGAAGGAGCAGATGTGATGGAGGTTAGTGATGAAGAAGATGAGTCAGAGTTGTTTAAGCTTTCAGTTAAAAATAATACTGAACGTAATTTGCCTGAGAAAATATAATATTTGTGACCATGACCATGAAATGATCTCACATAGCTTATTAAACACGCCAACAAGTCAGACCGAACTGATCTTTAATCAGTTTGTTTGAATTTCATGTTTTGGACCTTTCAGCTTATCTGAGCTGAGGAGGAGGTAGCATTGCTTGGCCTTTGTACCTTTGACTGATCTGTGCCAGTTGTAAGTGGAAGGATATAGTGTTTATTACACTGGCTCTGAGCTTAGTACAAAGACACAGCTCTACTGTGTGACAATTTGACCAAATAGCCATTTTCTGATATACATAACAGCTGATGTGCTTGATATTTTCTGGATGTTGCTGCTCTAAAAGCACATTATAAATGTTTTTTGGGCCATTAAAAAATTCTCTTTGGGGACCTTATCCCCAGAACCACCCCCCAGTACAAGTTTAGCCCCCTTATCCATGAACTTCTAGTGATGCCCCAATCTAGTGTAAAGACTTTCTAGAAGAGTAGAGACTGTTAGTGTAGCCCAGGGGGTGTGGTATAAACTCCCTGTTACTACTCTTAATTTCAGAAGAAACAGGTAGCATACATTCTGAATTTGTTTATGGATGTTAATGGCCTAATCTGACAGCATATATGGCATTTGATAGAACAGCTAGCAAAAACATTGTTTCAATGTTTTTAACTTATTAATTTTTTAAACAGTACATCTAGATAAACTAGAAAGGAAACTTAATTACTTTTGGAAGAACACTGATATTTGCACAGAAGAAGATAAATTCTGTTTGCTTTTAAATACTTGATTTATATCTTCAATTAATCTCAAGTTTCAACATTGACCTTTAAGATATTTCAAACAGTGACAAATAGGGTCATTAGAGAGACCCTTCTCTTAAACTTTGTGCGTTGAGAGTGAAGGGGGTGATTTCTGCTGAAATGCCCCTTTGAAGTGCGTCTCTACGAGATTAGCCTCTGAAGCTGCCGGAAAGCCATGATATTCATCCACCAAAGACTGAAGGGATATCAGTGGGAGCTGGTAATCAGTTTAAAAGTCATACATCATTAGAGTTGCAGTGCCTTAGCGTACATTACTTCGGTCCTCTGCAACATGATACAGCTGATAGCAGTCTGATAACTGGATATAGCGTGTACATGACGGTTCTTTAGAGTTAAATGTCTGTTTATCACACCAGTGTCACACTGCTGTTTACAGAGAAACCCATTTTGCTGATTATGTTGGCCTGAGAGGAGATTCATGGAATGTTCACTGCTTTGTTTGCATGTTTGAGATTGCTTAGACTTCCTCAGTGCGAGTGTGGGGATTCTTTATTGCAGGAAATTAGATGCTTAATGCAACACCAGCCATTCAAGTCTCTGAGAAAAAAACTGCATAAAGATTATATTCAACAACATCTAAGCAAAATCTCACAGTTAAAGCTTCAGTGTTAAATTAAAGGTTAAAGAGTCACCCTGTAAAGTGTGAAATGGTTATTTAAAAGGCAAAGGTGTTGGGTTGGATTTCGTGGGAGTCTTTTAGAATGCATTCTATATTTTTACATATTGTGGCATCTGCATTTTGTTACTCTGTGTTTCAGACGGGTTAACGTCAGTTAATGTCCCTCAAGGCTTGCAAAGAAGGTCTGGCTCGATGTTTAGGTCTCAAATGCCAAATTAACATTATACTGATGAAAATATGACAATAGGAGATGATTTATTCATATTCCTGGAGGACACAGCGTTCACCAAGTTTTGAGTGAGTTCTATCTGAATGCAATCAAATCCTCAGCATCTAGTGTAAAGCATTCCCATAAGTGTGGGTTGTTACAGCAGCAAAAAATCAAATCCATTTTAATACCCTTGATTTCAGAAGAAACACTGGATGAGCAGGCTACAAACCTTTGGACGTTTAGTATACATAGTTCTTTTTTTTAATGGATGTTACAAAATGCTCTTCCACACATTGTCTGCAATTAGATGTTTCCACCAGAGAGGTCTCCAAATCCCGAAATCTAACATAGTGTAGCTTTTCCAGTTAATCTTTGCCTTGAGCATTTATATTAATGCAAGCCTATACTGACCTGTATTCATCTTGGTAAAAATAAACTATTCCTAACAGCAAGTTCACACACATACACACACACATGCACACACACACACACACACACACACACACACACACACACACACACACAAACACACACACACACATGCACATCTTGTGAGACACTTCTCCTTCTGGGTCGCGGGGGTGCTGGAGCCTATCCCAGATATCATTGGTTGAAAGGCAACAGCAAGTTCAATCGTTAAAATTTATATTTTTACATTTATAGTAGCTCATAGGCCTGACTTCATAACTCAACTCAATAACTTAATTCACATTTAGCAGTCTAAAGATTCTCCACTAGGGGGAGCTTTTAGTACTCAAGTAGCTTTTGTTCATCATTGAAGATGAAACTGGCATGAACCCACACAGTGCTAGGCTAAATGATTCACAGCATAACTACAACTTAGAATATGTTGCCTGAATGCTTCTTACAAGCTCCAAATGTCTGTGTCTAAGGCAGAGTTGCAAGAAGTAGTATTAAGGCCATCTATCTCTTTTTTTACTTCTTCATTCTGACATGGTTGGTCAACCTGTTTAATCTGCACTGAAACAGTTGATATTAAAGAATAACACAGTCACTACCAAGCATGGATAATGCAGCTGCACCACGCCTGCTGACCTGACCTCACATTTCTACAGTCGTACTAGACTACAGATGCTTATGCATCAAATAGTTGTTAATAGTAGAGCACTGTTGAGAAATTGAACATTTTTAGAGATTCCTCATAATTTTAGTAAAAATAAAAAAGAAGTGAAATGCAACTTGCCCATAGGGCTGACCTGATGATCCCAGCTGTCCACTTTTACTATTGCATAACATTTTATTTATTTGTGCATTTACATTTGTTTAATTAAATGTTTGGTGCCACTTTACGATGAGACTACCCTTTTAAACAGTTTATGAATGGTTGAAAAATGTTAATTAATGGGTATTAAATAGATCATAAACACCTTAAAATGATTAATAAGCTATTATAGTATAGCTATTATAGTAATCTGTGGTCAAACAAAGTAGATGAATATGAGCTCAATATTCTGCACTGTTGTCCTTTTATTTTTGTGGCTTTTCATTTTGATATGACATTTTTCTGACGCTGAAATCATTTAATAAATATCATGTTAAAAATCTACAGTGTTTATGGTAGGGAATGTTATTTACTGCAGTTTTCTTATAGAGATATATTCATATTAAGGATTCAACAGTTAGGCAAGAAAAAGCCTTGTTCACATTGTCTTCACCCGGCACAGTCACACAGAGAGAGCTACAGCGTGCCTACTTGAGATGCACAGCCATAATCAGGTTTTTCCCTTTGATTTCTACATTTATCGCTTCATAACACTTCAATTTACCAGCACAGATATTATACCTTTGGTGTACAGTCATTTCTCCTACCTCCATAGACCAAAATAACTCTATTTTACCCAAACAAAAAAAAAAGTACAAGCGAGAATTCAGATTCTCAGAAAACACTACCGTTTCCTCAGAGTAACATCCATCACTGTATTTATTAGATGTGGACGAAAAGGAAACTTTTACATTAGCAAGATTCTTCCTCTTCCTTGCATCATTGGCCCAGGGGGGAATCTTTTGAGTGAAAATAGACAATGTTCCGGTGAAAGAAGCACTAGAAGACTCTGACCTTCACATGGCAGACTGGAAGTTAATTTTACATCTCATTTAAAACTAGCTATCAGAGAGGCAGCCTTTTCCCCTGCAGATACTGCTGCTGAAAAGTGGGATTTTCAAAGCAGGGTTTAATCTATCTGACCCCTCTCACTCAGAGAGTCCAACTACCCACAGTGCTTTCAGAGTCGACTCACCCAGAGCAGTGCTAGCACAGTGCTAAGTGAAGTTTAGACTGCACACCTGCAGCTGTACACCACAGTGTAATAATCACTTGCTCACTTCCATTAACTGTTTATTCTGGACAGGGTTGCAAAAACATATTGTGGCTTCAGTCAAGAAGACGCAGGAAATATAGCACGTTAAAGGTGAATGTCTCATCTTCCCTGGCCACCATCCTCTGGCCAAGCACCGCTGCTGAGCTTTGCCCACACTGCTTCTTACATTATCTTCGCTGCCCATCCTCACCGTGCTGCTTCTTTTCAAATGTCAGTCTTCTCTGCCTCCTGCCTTGAGTTCATGGGAGTACCATTCTTCTCCAGTCCCCT
Organism: Pygocentrus nattereri; assembly: GCF_015220715.1. Taxonomy (NCBI): domain Eukaryota; kingdom Metazoa; phylum Chordata; class Actinopteri; order Characiformes; family Serrasalmidae; genus Pygocentrus; species Pygocentrus nattereri. Next base: position 20,725,027 of record NC_051236.1, read on the forward strand.
GTGGGGGAAGGGAGGGAGGGAGGGAGGGAGTTATCCCACTTCTGACACCAGTGTGGTATCAGCGAAGATGACATGGGAAACATTGCATTTTATAAGCGAATGCTCTTTTATTGAACACAGCAGCAGGGGAGAACCTCCACTCAGTGCTGATGGCTGAGATAGCATGCAGGTCATTTTTGCCATACACTTTATCCTGACAGTAGGCACTAGCACTGCACTTACTACCCTACAACCCAGCACAGAATAGAACTAAACACGTGTTCATCATCAATCTAACAACAAAAACTATTTGCAACATTTTAAGTCACTCTCACTGTAAGCACGGCACCTTCTAAAAGCCTCCTCACATGGCCACTCCACATAGCCAGGCCTACAGCATGCCCATGACAGCATGACCTGAAGTTTCATTGCCATTTCCTTGCACAGTTTCTCATTGTGCTTATTATAACTCATTAAATGGCCAGGATGCACTGGTGGGTGCAAAGTTTTAATAAACACTTTTATAACCTAAGAATGAGCCAGTTTGCATTGTTATCCATGTAGTTACAGAATAATCAAATTTAGTATGTAATAAGCCTGGGAGTTTAAGGGGTTAAGCCTTCAGTTCACATTATACTGTGTTATAAGTTCTGCTGAACTTGTGGGCCTCTACTAGCTGCATTTTTTTAAAGGAAAGCTTCAAATCAATACGTGGTCTTGATGACCTTCACACTTCAAGACAAAAAAGGTCCCCCCTCTCCCCCTCTGGCTGCCTGTTTTAGATACAAACTCTGGATGCAGACATTGTCAAAAAGCTGCTTCAGATCGATAGCCTACTGTACCCAAAAGACTTGAAATTTTAATACAGCTCTCTAGATTGATTCCAAGAAGCGAAAGCTGAACTCTGTTCACATGAGTCCTGCCTAGCGACAGAGATGCATGTTGTTCATTCTGAAATAAATTATCATCTCGGAATTAATTTCTCTTCGACCCAAAGCAATTCCTCTCATATCTGTACAGTATGCATTAGCACTAGGACCAAAGCAAAGCCTCATACTGTGAGAATTTTTATCAGTAGCTGTCGGGGGGCTCATTAAAACTGGATGCAGCATACATCTGAGGTCCGTAAAGTAGTTCAGGAAATGACCAGCAATGTTTGGCCTCCTCTCCACTCGCGAGTGTGATGGGTAAATAAACCCTAGGAGAGAGAGCGGGAAGCAACTTATTCAGAGCAGAATTGGCTAGATTGTGATATTCAGAGGGAGATAATGAGAAGTGATGGGCCAAGGCAGACAGGCCAGATAAAAGGCCTCCAGGCAAGCTGAATGCTGTTTAAAGGTGGACCACTTTCAAGATTTATACCTCACTTTTGAGACGACTCTTTACCCATAGAGTTTTCTGTTTTTTTTACTTTCTGTTTTCACCGCTACACAAGCGTGACCCCTGCTTTTCATTTGTAGCTGCTGACAATTCCCGCAAGCCACCGAGGAACGGATGCAATGGAGGTGAACATGTCTGTGTGGAGAGACATACTGAGGTTTTGGTGCGCCTGTAAAAATACCCAATATCTGAAGTGAATTGTACAATAATTCAATTATGAGTGTTTCTAGGCTTGGACATACAGAGCTAGGGAAAAAAAAACTTTAATTGGTACATTTTACATTATGTGGCGGTTCTTTAACCCTTAATGTCCCATAGCAATCCCATATGTGTTCTGCTACCTTTAAGTTGAAACTCACAGAGGATCCATATCTGACTGCAGTATGGAAGTGTGTGTGAAATATAAACAAGATATGGGAACATGTACTCATCCACGAGATGCAATATAACAATTTTTAATTATATATATGAAAAGCAAAAACAGGAAAACATTTTTAAATGTATTTCTTCTACATTAAAGAGTGAAAACTTATAAAGCTCTATAAAAGCAGTATGTCTACACATGCTTTTTCCACCAATGTATGTGTCCTGGCATGGTCTTCATTGGTGCTTCTAATGAAGGCCTATAGTGGTTCTATAGAAGCTATGTTCATCCCTATGCAGGCTGCTGCAGGATTATGGTGTTTGAAAGTGAACATATCACTGCTGGAACAAAATCTCACATCTAAAAATGGTAACTTTACATGAGAAGGAAAACAATTGTAATGAAAGTTAATGTAATAACTGTAGTCCCCTATAGGGTTATAAACTTTAAACTTTAAAAACTTTATATTCACCATCTCATTGACAAAAGTCAGTGTAAATCGGAAATCATACGGTTTCATAGCATCACGTAGTTCTTAGTGAAATATGGTTTCTAAGCTAGCTGTGCATGTTGCTGGTAGGTGGCGGTGGCAGGAGGGGGAAGTGAAACTTGGTATTGTTGATTACTGTATTTTTCTCTGCCCAACGGTGCATGATGACATAATCAAAACTCAGAAAATGTTTTAGAGAGAAAAAATCATTACATATTAAATAATATGAAATGCTGGCACATTAACTAACATTTCCAAAAAGTTAATTTGATTTCAGGCTGACTTCAAAAAACCAATAATATAAAATTTGTCTAAGACTACATATCAAAAGGGGCTTCAGTCATTGGTTACTTTTAATTCAGTTTAATACAAATACACCAAATGCTTGTCTATGGAAGGTAAGCGGGTCAGACTTCTGCTCAGTGGTCTAGACCACAATGACATTTCTTTAGAATCTTCACAGAAAAAGGAGAAGTACAGCAGTGGGTGGTAAAACACATTCACTAAACCCATTTAAGGTACCTCGAAGTAGAAAAATATCTCCATTCTTTTTGCTCTGGCTGTGTGTAAGAGAGATGAAGCTGCCTTTCAGCTTGATTATTCATGTGTGCAAATGTTCTTATTTCTGTTCCTCACAATCAGAAGTCCTCATTGTGCCGGCTCACCCTCCACCATCAATCGAGCAAATACAGATGGGATGGCAAGGATAATTCGAAAGGACAGACTGAAAATAACTTAATTCATACCGAATTATTTTATGACAACCGTTTTACAGAGTTATCACAGTGAAACTCCTTGTGCTAAATTTAAACCTAATGTGTACATTCATGCCTGCCTTCAAAATGTGCATTGTATGTATTGTTCAGTTAAAAATTGTGACTTTACTGCACAATGGTTCATATTCATTCATTTTGTGAAATACATAAAAGAAAGAAGAAAATTGTAGATTATGCATGAGGGACAGGCTTTGATTTGGAGGGATGTGCAAAAGTATACCACGTAGATTGAAAATAAGACAAAAAATCCTTCACCCTATGATACTGCTACTCTTCCCTTCATCTTGGTTAGATTAATGTTGTTACAATTACATAAGATACATATTATCAATATTTTAATTTCATTCATATTTTTGATGCAAAAGAGCTGATTACATTTATAGTCACCTGCATCTGATATAGTCAACTATACTGGGTTCTAATATGATGCCATTCAAAGAAAGTCTGATTATTGATGTTTAGGCTACTTGAACACAGTACAAGATGAGCTAATAAACCTGAGAGATGACTTAAAAATAATTAACTACACCCACCTGTTGTTTGTTGTTTTTCAGTTTTTGACATAATTGGAAAATGCCTGCTGCTCTTTACATTTGGTGTAAATTTCAAGATGAATGGACCAAAAGAAATAGCCCAAAATAGCTAGTTAGATTTACTAAAAGTAAAGTGTGTTTTCTCCTTCTCCTGTAAAATGACCATTTTGAGATACAAAGTTTTGTTCCGACAACAGCAAGGTATATATATATATGGTCAATAACAAAAGTTCAACTCAATACTTTGTAGCATAACCTTTGTTGGCAATGACAGAGGTCAAACGTTTCCTGTAAGTCTTCACTAGGTTAGCACACACTGTAGCTGGTATTTTGGACCATTCCTCCTGCAGATCTCCTCTAGAGCAGTGATGTTTTGGGGCTGTCACTGGGCAACACGGACTTTCAACTCCCTCCACAAATTTTCTATGGGGTTGAGGTCTGGAGACTGGCTAGGCCACTCCAGGACCTTGAAATGCTTTTTACGGAGCCACTCCTTTGTTGCCTGAGCGGTGTGTTTGGGATCATTGTCATGCTGGAAGACCCAGACACATTCCATCTTCAATGCTCTCACTGATGGAAGGTGGTTTTGGCTTAAAATCTCACGATACATGGCCCCGTTCATTCTTCCCTTAACACGGATCAGTCATCCTGTCCCCTTTGCAGAAAAACAGCCCCAAAGCATGATGTTTCCACTCCCATGCTTCACTGTAGGTTTGGTGTTCTTGCGATGCAACTCAGCATTCTTCTTCCTCCAAACACGACGAGTTGAGTTTTTACCAAAAAGTTCTATTTTGGTTTCATCTGACCACATGATATTCTCCCAATCCTCTTCTGGATCATCCATATGCTCTCTGGCAAACTTCAGACGGGCCTGGACATGTACTGGCTTAAGCAGGGGGGCACGCCTGGCACTGCAGGATTTGAGTCCCTCTCGGCGTACTGTGTTACTGATGGTAGCCTTTGTTACTTTGTTCCCAGCTCTGTGCAGGTCATTCATCAGGTCCCTCCGTGTAGTTCTGGGATTTTGCTCACCGTTCTCATGATCATTTTGACCCCACAGGATGAGGGAGGTCGAGGATGAGGATCGAGGGAGATTATCAATGGTCTTGTATGTCATCCATTTTCTTACAATTGCTCGATTCCCCGGCCGGCTTAGAAAATGGATGGATGGATGCTCCCACAGTTGATTTATTCACGCCAACCTGCTTGCCTATTGTAAATTCACTCTTCCCAGCCTGGTGCAGGTCTACAATTTTCTTCCTGGTGTCCTTCGACAGCTCTTTGGTCTTGGCCATGGTTGAGTTTGGAGTCTGACTGTTTGAGGCTGCGGACGGGTCTGTGGACAGGTGTCTTTTATACAGATAACAAGGTCAAACAGGTGCCATTAATACAGGTAACGAGTGGAGGACAGAGGAGCTTCTTAAAGAAGAAGCTACAGGTCTGTGAGAGCCTGAAATCTTGCTTGTTTGTGGGTGACCAAATACTTATTTTCTACCATAATTTACAAATAAATTCTTTAAAAAAAAAATATATATATATATATATATATATTGCTGTTGTCGGAACAAAACCTTGTATCTCAAAATGGTAACTTTTCAGGAGAAGGAGAAAATTTTTTTGTCATTTTGGGTCATTTCTTTTGGTCCACACTGTCACACATCCTGCTCAGAGGTTTCCATTAGAAGCTTTAGTATGAAGCCCAGTATAAACTATTTTAGAATAGTTCATTGTGAGGTATTGCTTATTTATTGAGCTACTGAGCGGTTATTTCCGGCGTCTCAGTGGTTGTGTCATGTTACATGCACAATGTAAAGGGCAACAGGCATTTTCAAATTATGATTTGAAATCATATATAATCATTAAATTCAGGTGCTTCGTTCAGTCCCGTTGCCAAAGGTTTATAAAATCAAGCACCTAGCCATGCAGTTGTTCTAAAGACTGTCATAAGATGCTGCCATTGCAACAAGTCAGTTTGCCCTCAATTTCTTCCCTCCTAGATATTCCAGGGTCAACTGTGAGTGGTATTATTGAGAAGTGGAAGCGTTAAGTTACTACAGCGACTCAGCTACAAAGTGCCAAACTACCTCCTTTAACTTCAGCACAAAAACTGTGCACCTGGAGTTTCATGGCATGGGTTTCCATGGCTTAGCAGCTGCATGCGAGTCTTACATTATGAAGCACATTGCCAGGTGTCGGTTGGAGTGGTATAAAGCACGCCACCACTGGACTCTAGAGCAGTGAAAACGTTTTCTGCGTAGTAATGACTCACGCTTCTCTGTCTACCAGTCTGATGGATGAGTCTGGGTTTGGCGAATGCCAGGGGAACGTTACCTGCATGACTACATTGTGCCAGCTGTAAAGTTTGGTGGTGGAGGGATAATGCTATGTGGTTTTTTTTCAGAGGTTGTAGAGTGTTGTAGTTGGTTCTACTCCGAACATTTTTTAAAAGAGTTCTATATAGCACAAAAAAGGGTGTTCTTAAAGGGTTCTTTAGGAAAGAGAAAAGGGTTCTTTTGGTGTTCATGGTTCTGTATAGAACCATTTTCTTTATTAAAGGACCTTTAAAGAACCATTTTTTAAGAGTGTAGATGCTGTACAATACTATCAAATACTACCAAATAAAGTGGTACTGGAATTATATGAAAAACAACCAGTTTTAGAGACATAACCATGTTTTGATGGCCATTTGTATGAATTGGAACGAATTGTGTGAAGTCAATGGACATAACAACAGTCCACCTGTTCTATAAAACTGATGATGTACAGTTTGCAGAAATCAGTGTAGGCGAAAAACATGCTCTGAAGGTGAGCTACCTTCTGGTCTGCTATCAAGATGTTTCTTTCTGATATATGATAGCGCCACTCTTAAAAAATGAAGAAAGAAACTCACTGTGGCCGGAATGATTGATACAGCAGAGCAACGTCAACCTCCCTGAACCTCGCCGCATACCCGCCAACCCCCCTCTCCCGAATCAAACCATGGCACAGGCGAGACACCCTTTGATTTGAGCACCGTTGAGGAGGAAAGATGAGTGTAACAGATGGAGAGAGCGGCGGGGGGTTGGGTGGACCTGAGTTCTTATAGAGGAGCCCCTGGACCGACAGTGGAAAGTGACCATGTGAGTTAATCCATCTTCTGCTTCTTTCTTCTATCCTCCTCAAAAGCAGCCTGGCTCTCTGGAGCGAGGTCACCACAGGGCACAAGTGTGAGTGTGTGTGTGTGTGTGAGTCTGTGAGAGTGATTTTAAGAGGATATAGAGGAGACCGTACATGGCACAGATTATAGGGCGCAGTAATTAAACATGCAGCATGCATTTATAATGGATGAAGATTATTCATGTTTATTATTAAACCTTCATGTCAGTCTATTGGACAAAGGCGGCAAATGGAAGCCCTTAGGCTTATAAAGGAAATAAGAGGAGCAAAAAAAATGTGTTACAGTCAATGTGGTGATGCATCGTTGCAGCAGCCTCGCTTACACAGAGCAAATGATATTGCAGCAAACCGCACTGAAGTATTATATATACAATATTGTTCCAAGGACAAATGTGTAATATACTATATCACAGTATTAACAGATTGTGTTGTGTAAGCCCTTAGAGAGACTGTCATACATTCTTATGCATTCAACAACAGTCCTACACAGTTTTATCAGCATGTGGTCTTCCATCGTACAGTCATGTAAAAAAATTAGGATGCCCCATTAAATAGTCAGCTCTTTATTAAGAAATGTTTACATATCGATGTCCAATCTTGTTTTTGTTTATTTCTGGAAAAGAAAGTGATTTAATTGCAATTAAACAACAAAAATTAAAATTAAAAAACATTGTTTTACTCATGAAACAAAAGATAAGAACAAAAATGCGTATTATAATGGAGGAAAAAGTTAGGACACCCTACCCTCTAATAACTAGTGTTGCCCCCTTTAGCTGAAATAACTTCAGTGAGACGTTACTTGTAGCCATCTAGCAATCTCTGACATTGATCTGAAGAAAGTTTGCCCCACTCCTCAATGCAGAATTCTTTCAGCTGTGAGATGTTTGAGGAGTTTCTTGCATGTACAGCCCGTTTTAAGTCACTCCACAGCATCTCAATGGGATTAAGATCCAGACATTGACTTGGCCATTCCAGGACTCTCCACTTCTTAGTTTCCAGCCAGTCCTTGGTTGATTTACTGGTATGTTTTGGGTCATTGTCATGTTGCACGGTCCAGTTCCGCATCAGCTTTAATTTTTTTACAGATGGTTTCACATGTTCCTCAAGCACCCTCTGATACACAGTAGAATTCATGGTGGATTCTGTGATGGTAAACTGGCCAGGTCCTGCTGCAGCAAAGCATCCCCAAACCATGACACTTCCACCTCCATGCTTCACAGTTGGTATGAGGTTCTTTTCTTGGAATGCTATATTTGGTTTATGCCTTCTGTTCTGGTGTCCACATAATTCAATTTTAGACTCGTCTGTCCAAAAACATTATTCCAGAAGTCATGGTCTTTGTCTGCATTCTCTCTGGCAAACTTCAGACTGGCCTTAATGTTTTTCTTAGAGAGCAAAGGTTTCCTCCTTGCATACCTCCCATGAAAATTAAACTTGTGTAGTTTCTTTCTGATAGTTGAGTCATGCGCTTTCACATCGACAGTAGCAAGAGCGTGTTGTATTTTTTCATGACTTCTTTTAGCATCTTACAGTCTGCTCTAGGGGTGAACTTGCTTGGACGGCCAGATCTGGGCATGGTCGCAGTTGTTTTGAATGTCCTCCTCTTGTAAACAGTTTTTTTCAGATGGTGGAATGGCTTCTTTCTGAGGGCCTCAGACAGCTCTTTGAATCTCACCGTGGTGCTCACTCTCACTTTAACAGTCAGGGACACACCAAACTAATTTTCTGAGGTTTAAATAGAGCAAGCCTCAATCAAAATGCTGGGTAACGATGTTCTGATCATGTGCACCTGATGTGATACACCTGTGTGTGATCTTAACTATTTTAAGTGGGACAATATGTAGCGGTGTCCTAATTTATGCCTCACCAGAAATTGCATTCTTTTTAAATTGCATTCTACAGAAAATTGTAAAAAGGCCTTTCTTAATTTTTAATTGTTTAGTCATATTACTTGGATCCCACAGTATTGTTAAAATTGATATTAAATATCCACATGTCCAAATATGTTAAAAAATATACAGAATTTCATAGGGTGTCCTAATTTTTTTCACAAGAATGTATGCACCCTCAATGAATGATCCTTGACCTCACTTTTATTGACCCAGTTTTCTTGGCTGTTCTCATTCAGGAGCGAAATCTTGGCTATGGAACTATAAAGTTGCCTGACATCAACTTATACAAGAAAAATGTGTACTTGAATACAATGGACATCCAGAGAAATGTACATGGAAGGCTGATAAATCGGGCGTCGGTCACCAGATTCTCCCATTGCTAATATTTTTCCATTTCGTGGCATTAATATTTAAAGCATTTGCTAGTTCCAGTATGATTTACGACCAAGCTATGAGAATTGGATAACAATCAAAATGAAAAGCTAAAGTAAGCTTGGTAACCAAGGTCCTAGCACTGGAAAGGACATAGATTCATAGATAGCTTTTCACAGAAATGGCCACTGAACTTCCAATGAAATGGAATGCAAGCATTAATTTCTAGTAAAGACATTTTGACTATCAAATTTGAGAGGAAGATACTTTCATAAGAATTAGACTAATTTTCCATGTGTGGTACTTTCAGCTGTACAGTTTCTGTTCACTGCAGCTTTCCTCCCATAACTGCTCTAAAAGGCTGCAGGCTCTTACAATAGCTACAAACAATGTGGAAGGATGTAACATATTTCAGTTCCATTCTATTTGTTGTGGTTCACTCTAATGTCTCCGTGAAGAGCAGGGCTGAGAAGATGACTACTTCGATTTTTGTCTCATTTAAGAGTTCATTGTGTCCTACAGAGCAGGAAATAGAGGTCGTTCCCAAAAGGCTGGTGCCAGAGACCAAGTTATTTTCTTGGAAAAGACCCTTGAAAGAAGCATTGTACAAAACACTGAGTATATTGTCTTGCTATGCTGATACTCAGCAGAAGAAAGAGAATGACAGCAGACAGAAGTTTCTGCCTTGGCACCAAACTAAATGATTCAGTCTTTTGAGACTTAAGCAGAGAACTGTAAATAACTTCATTTTAGACATTTGCATTGTGTCAGATATGGGCTGATAGGTTATTTCTGTGTCAGTGCCCACAACCCAACCACAACAAAGTAAGAGATATAGTTGATTAGCATGAGGTATATTGACAATAGAGTGGGAAATAATGATGTACATTGATGTCACTGCTATTTTTTTATCAATGAAGGAATTAATTAAGGAATGAATGAATTGATGGCGCCTTTTTTGCGCAGGTATTAGATCATCACAGTAATTATTTGGCTGCGTAAGTCTGAAGTGTGAAGGTTTGTGTCAGCGTGCGACTTCAACTGAGACTTTGACTTCTTTTATTGTTCCGAACCTTGATGAACTGTGACGTTTCCATGGCAACAGCACTTCACAAGTCGGAGGATCACCCCGTGCCGGAGCAAGGCGGTGGCAGCAGAAATTTCATGCGCAGGATCACTCCCCTGATACTCACTAAAGTCACTCCTGTAAAACACTGCCACAGACACGCATCCACGACCAGAGAGCACCTTCAGCAGCATCCGAATTGCACAGGAACTATCTTTTCCATCATCTCTGGAGAGCTGTTTGACGCTGTGTATCAATTCAGGCACTATGTACTACATATTATATTAAGAACTTCAGTATCTGAAGCCGGACATTGGGTAGAACTGTCTCAAACTGGACACTTTGTACTAAAATAGACAAACTGACATGCAGCATCTCACCACTAATTCGAGCATGAAGTGTTTCCATATAAAAAGCTACCAATTTTAAATTAAATAATGCTCGCTACCTAAATAAACACAATGCAAAAATAGTTAAATCTACTGGGTTGAGATTGTTATAAGCTGATTTTAGAAACTTATTTTCAAAGATTTTTACTTTTTTTTTTTTAAGTAATTTTAGTAAGTAAAATTATCTCGCTACACTGGCAGTTAATTTTGCATGTTTTAAGAAATATTTAGTTTGAAACATGCTAAATGATCTGCCAGTACAGTGAGATAATTTTACTTAATGAAATTACTTAAAATGGGTAGCAATGTCTAGACATAAGCTAGACAACCCAACCATCTCAATATAAGAAATATTAGATAGATCGATAATTAAGATCATTTCACTTGACAAGATACTGTTTTTTGCAGTGCACAGCTAAATAGCATTTGCACATTGTAAAACCAGTCTCTCTTGGTGCGGCTACCCTTTAGAAGATCTCAAACTGCAGCCTCCTCTGATGTCTCCTCCACTTCCTCCAGGTGAGGGGTGGGGAATTGAGGGCTGGAGTTCAGCAGAGTTTGGTGTTTTTGCCTGCGCTAATACACCTACTAAACCTGGCAATTAACTGCTGAGTTGAATCAGGTGTGTTTGAGCAGGATAATCACCAAAATGTGCAGGAATCCGGCCCACTGGGACTGGAGTTGCGCACGTCTGCTCTAGGCAGAGATGTTCACTTTATGTGAATCTGAGTTGAGTAGTTTAGTCTTTTTATAAGCTGCAGGCACAGCATTTTACAAAAGAAACCCCATCTAAAGACCTGCTGAATTCAACATGGCTTTAGATAAAAGGTCTTTCGTGACAGATGAGCCTTCAGTATGAATAGAATGAAGTGCTATATGCAGTCAAGGATGTGTTTAAAGGATAGAGGCAAAATAACTTAAAACAGTTGGTTGGTCTGTTTGTATAGCAAGTATTCTTGATCTGTACCTGCAGGTAGATTGGCTGGCAACTTGAGCTAAAGTGGCTATTGCGCTAGCTAGCATATTTGATACCCAAAGAACCAGCTAGCCAACACTTTCAAGTCCTTTTGCCTCCTTACATTAAACATAGATTTACTGCATGTAGTGCTTTGTTCTGTCCATCAGACCAGAAGTGTTTTCTATAAAGAAAGTCTTGTTACTCAAAGCTGTGAGGCTGCTGCAAGCTGTGGGAGAACGATATGTAGTTATGACTGCGCATGACCGCAGCAAAACTCCGCCAGCACTAGGGGCAGGACAAGACCCAAGACTTTATTTTCTGTACATTCTGGTTTGCAAACTGCTTCTTAGCAAACGTCTGCGCATAACACACACGCGTTCACAGATTCACAGACACAGAAGTATTTCTCAGCACAAAGGCTCACTGAAGAGAATTGGGAAAATCGGTCGGATTGATGCTCCGGCGGTTGCGCTCCATTTAGCTAATTAGACTGCTCTGCTATCAGGGTAAGCTAAGCTAACATTAGTTGACGCTAAGTAGCACTTATGTTAGTTTCAAGAAGTTGCGGCCTACTGTGGTCAACTGTAATCATCTGCAGTTTGCATACCAGACGGTGTGCAATCTTCCACGCTTCATTTTTCAGGGGATGGCAGTGCCTTATTATCATCCTTGGGCAACAGTTCACTTCATCCAGTTGCCATTCCCAGTGTGACAGCGCTGCTTGCACTGCAAGTGGCTTGTACATTACTGAGGCACTTGATCAAAAACGCAGTTGCTATTGATATTCTCATCCTCATTGGCGCAAAGCCCACACGAAATTGGAACTTAATCATGAAATACAGTGTCAGTGATCTAGGGAGGGCTCGGCGTTATAGCAGCACACCATTACATTCTGCACTCTAGGAAATGTGTTGCGACAGCATCATTTTGCATCATTCCTATTACGTGAATCAAACTGAGCATCAGTAAATGAGAAAGGAGGCTTTTTAGGTCGGAGTGTGCATTATAGATTATACATCACTGTCAATCTCTGACCCAGCACAGACTATTCATAGCGCGACCACTTTTTCTACAGTGTATCAGTTTCTAGACTTCAGATCGAGGATCAAGTGATGCAACCGCACTGTCACAGTGCTGGAAGGGAGGAAATGTCACTGATCATATATGGCTCTGTGGTGAATTATTCAGTGGAGTAAAAATAGAATGTGTGAAACCTCCAATTCAGGGTGAGATCAGAGTGGGTATAAAAAAAGCTTGGAGTAGCATTGCTCCCTAGTGGACCAGCAGGTTACTACAGGGTATGATCTGGTTTTCTGCTTAGGTCAGATTAACAGGCAAATTAGGCTTTTTATGTAAAGTCTGTGTGAATCGGAAATCTCAACACACTTTCCTTCCATACTGTGATGTATTTCAGAATCAGAAAGTTATTCTGAGCTAAGTGAGTGTTTTTGCTCGATGGTATGTGGGGATGGTGGGAGTAGAAGGTGAAACATGATATTATTGTTTATTATTATTTCTCCCTGCCCACTGGTGCACAGTGACGTATACAAAGCTCAGATAATGTTGAAGAGGTGAGCAAAGTCACTACACTTCGATTAGATTACAGGAATATAAGGTTTTTTTTTTAATGATATAGTAAATTAAGCTTAATTAACATTTTGATTTTGGGTTGACTCCAAGCTTTTGATTATTACAGCTCTTGAATATTGTATTATTAAAGCTTTAAATGAGTATACATCTTTTCCAAAAACAGATCCATTTAAAATGAATGGCATAATATCTGTGATGAGGTTTGACGTCTTCTGTTGGACCATATATACCATTTGTCTCACTTTCTTATATGGATCATACCTACTATTTGGTAGAAAGCGATAACTCAAAAAGTAAGGAAGGAAAAATTAGGTGCTCCAGTTATTTTAACCATTAAAGACACACATGCACACCTGCTCATTCATGCAATTATCTAATCAGCCAATCATGTGACATGTGGGAAAACATAGCCTGGTCAGATTAATCTGAATTTCTGCTAAGGCACTCAGATGGCAGGGTCAGAATTTGGCATTAACAGCATGAATATATGGACCCTAGCCTGTCTTGTCCACAGTCCAGGTTGGTGGAGGTGGTGTAATACTGTGGCACACTTGATACCAATCAGTAATTATTTGAATGCTACAGTCTATTTGAGTATTGTTGCTGATCATGTGCAACCCTTCATAGCCACATTTTACCCATCTCCTAAAGACTGCTTCGAGCATGATAATGCATCATGTCACAAAGCACAAGTCATCTCAAACTGGATTCATGAACATGAGAATGAGTTCAGTGTTCTTCGGTGGCTTTCTCATTCACTAGCTCATTCACTGAATCCAGTAGATGTGCTAGAACAAGAAATACACCAGAACAATGTCAACATGGACCACATCTAAATAAATACTTCCAAGATCTTGTGGAATCCATGCCATGAAGAACTGAGACTGTTTTGCGAGCAAAGGGAGGCTCTACTGAGCTATATTAGTGTAGTGTTCCCAATAAAACTCCCAGTGAGTGTGCAACAAACAATAAATAAGCATAAAATCTACAACTAAATCTTGCGTTTTTGGAAAAAAAGCATCTTCCAAATCTTCTATGTTGAATGTTAAGCCTCCGAGTGGCTGTGGTATGTGATGGATGGCACATTACTGGAACCATCCTGTCTTACACAGAGGACATGTCTATTTAATCAGCCCTAAGTGAGATTAAGCCCGAGACCAGGTTCTGATAACAACCTCTGTCAAACCTCTGAGCAATCTATTATTCAACACGTAGCATCACATTAGCATTGTGGCACGTCAGAAGAACTTGATGACACTGTTTTTATGGAGTATGTTATTGCTTCTCATTTAGCCAGTCACCTTTATGACAATGTTACACTTCATTTATTATAATTCATTCCTAATATACTTGACAATGAGCGCTTATATTTTGATTAGAGGCATCAAGACAACCTTCAGCTGCTCCTTCAAGTCAGAGTAACTCGGCTGCACTGATCTTGTGCGCTTGCCTTGTGTATGTGTACCTCACATCAAGAAGGATATTTCTTCTTTAGTTTGCAGCTACGAGGCTAATGCAGCTAACCCAGATATCCATTAGCAGACTGTAGTGTTGCCCCAAATTTTCTTTTTAAAAAGGAAAAGCCTCCTCTGGTCCAACCCCCCATGTCGGTCAAATTTGCGTAGCCTTTTCTAAGGTAGATATATGCACTGTTACATCACGTTCTGTGATCAAACGTTGGGGTTCTTATAGATTTCTTTTAGCATCTTACGGTCTGCTCTCAGGTTAAATTTACCGGAGTGGTCTGGCCTGGACAAGTCGGAGTTGGTTTTAAATCTTCTCTACTTGTAGATGATCTTCTGGACAGTGGAATGATTGATTTTCAATATTTTGGGTATCTCCTTAAACCCCTTCCCAGACTCATAGGCATTGACAGCTTTTTTCTGTAGTCCTCAGAGAGCTCTTTTGATCTAGGCATGATGATACCACGCACTCCAATAACAAAGAGCAAACGCCGGTTTGAAAAGTCTAATGTACTGATACGTGTAAAGGTGTACTTAGTTTCTCCATATAATAAAATTGCATTACTGTTTATATTCAATTATATAAACGATGGCAGAATGTTTATTCTAAGTGTCACTAGTTAAATTAAATCACCTTCATCTGTCAACATTGTTCAAATGAAATCTGAAGATACAGATATCAGGTTATGTTCAAAAAGATAAACATGTCAAAATTGCTATTACTGTTAATGTTATACATCCGTGTTAACATAACAGCATGTGTAATTCACATAAGCAAACAGTTCCAATGTGGTTTGAAGAAAACGTTTGATGATTTAGCCATGCAGACTGCATCATGCTAACAGGTGGCATTTGTGAGCTACATTAGCCTCGTAGTTTTAGTGTTAAAAGACACTAATCAGATCAGACACTTTATGAACTTATGAATCATTAAATAGTACATCCTGGCATGGGTGTAGCACCTAAATTTGGGCCAGGTTCCATAATGTGCCCAGCTCCACACGCTCTCCAAGATCTAAAGGAAAAAAGTGTTTATGTTGTACTTCATGAGATTGGTTGCTATACATTTAAGGGTTAAACTGCTGACCATAAGGAAAATGTGCTTTGAACTGGTTTTCTGTTCAAAACAATCAATGAGTGCATTAAATGCAGTAAATAATGTGATACCTGCAGAAAATCTGATTCAGTCTTCTGATCAACGCATTTACATTTGGGCAGTGAGTCAGGCAATCAGATTTCTTCTTTGTAACTGACTAAAAAACACTCTGACGATGACAGTGCTTGCTTCTTTCCGGTACCGTAGTCACTGAAGGGGAAAGAAACAACAGGAGGGAATTCACCAATCCAACAGCGCGTTGGACAGGGCAGTGGTTAGGGCACGCTGTCTCTGCATGAGTAGTTGAAGTATGTTTCTCCAGCAGTCTGCTAAAGTGCTGAAAGGATCAACAACACCTTTAGTTTAATAATCAGCAGCAGGAGCTCCAGGAACTCTTCTGCCCTTGTGAGATTTCCTTCCATCCAGCATAACTCAACCTAAAGCATTGCCCCCTGTCACAACTCAGTGTGATAAACCACACCCCCACTCAGCAAAACTGATGGCCCACCCACTTTCCCAGTATGTGTTCCTTTTCCACACACACCCCTAACTGCGTTATGAATGTCTTGTGAATACCAATAGTGGGATTTTTGGGAGATAAACAGGTTCGTTTCTAGATGGGAAATATTAAGAAACTATCATATCACTCTGTAATACATGGTAAGCAACACTGGATTCTATGTCTCAACAGATGCTTTTGTCTATTTATGGGACCAGCCTTTCTTTTATTTAATTTCCAGTAAAAACTGACATTAAGTACAAATTATTAAGTTTCAGCAGTTAGTTCTAAGGAGGATAATTTTGGAAGTAACCAGCTTCTAAGACTGAATTTTGGAGGTTTGAAATAAGGAGGGGGGAAGTCAAAAGGAACAAAAAAAGAGTTTCCAAAACTTCAGTTAAAAATAATTAAAAGATAAAAAAATGGGACTCCTAACAACCATGCAGGACCTGGTAGACCACCAACACTGTCACCATTAGATAAGCACTACTTTTCATTTTTTCTCAAGCTTTGAGAAAAAATCCATCTGTCCATCCTTCCACTTTGAGAAGAAAACACAACACTATGAGTATGAAACGATGTGTAGCTGCCAAGAAGTTACTGTGAAAAGGAAATAGACAATAATAAAATAAAATTAAAAAAACAAGAAATTTGCAACCAAATGGAACCCAGACCTAAAAATGCAACCAATGTCTAAGACTGAACTTTGGAGGTGTGAAAAAGTATCCCTGCAGATTTAAGTAACTGAAAGAGAAGTGAATTATTTTATTTACTTATTTTTCTAAAGCCAACTGATAAACTCATTTAGTTCCCACTGTGCTTTTTGTGACACAAATTTAGTGACTGTAGAAAATAACTGTGGTCAGATGAAATAATTGCCATTATCTAAAATAACTGTGATCAGTGTATCATGTAATAACTGTGACAGATATATTTAGTTGCTGAGGCTTCTGTGTAATGTTAAATATACAGTACTGTGCAAATATCTTAGGCATCTAAGTGCATGATTTAAAACCATGTATATATATATATATATATATATATATATATATATATATATATATGAATATATGAGCTTCTTGTGAATAAACAATACTATTTATGATACATGCAAACAAGCATTAAATATATGCCCCAATCACTAGTTATTTAAATTCCATTGTCACCGCATTTGATTTAATGTATTGCGGTACTGATGAGTAAAATCAAGTATTGGATGACAGCTACAATTAGTACTGGGCTACTTTTAGGAGAGGTTTGGAAAGGATTGGACAAACACATTGATAGCTGTATTAATGTTATTTGTATTTATTCTAATATTAGTGTTTGTCTGAGTAGATGATTACTGACCAAATAAATCCTTTTAAATCTAATTTTCACTTTTGCACAGTACTGAAAACAAATAAACAGGCTTTTAACTGGAAATATCCACTTTTCTATCTATCCATAAGAGTCACTGGCGTTACCTATCCTCAGTGGTGTAACATATAAGAAAGGTAACATCAGTGACATTTTTGATAAAATGTGTATGGATAGTGTATGGGTTATAGTCTATAGTGTATGGGTTATAGTCTATAGCGTATGGATTATAGTCTATAGCGTATGGTTTATAGTCTATAGCGTATGGATTATAGTCTATAGCGTATGGATTATAGTCTATAGCGTATGGTTTATAGTCTATAGCGTATGGATTATAGTCTATAGCGTATGGATTATAGTCTATAGCGTATGGATTATAGTCTATAGTGTATGGATTATTGCAGTTAAAACTATGTGCCAGGGACACAAAATGGACGTTTCTGTCTAATGACCCAATAACTAAAGGGTGGATGCTGATTTTGACTGTATTTGTAATTTAATTTTAATACTCAGGGCGGTAAGCAGGCTCGTGGTGTCTGCTGTTGGCAGACCAGAATCAGTGCGTCACTGTGCTTCCTGTGCACTAAACAACACAACACATACAAACCAAACCACTACATTCACTTCATATGTGTTTAACAAACTATGTCCAACACGTCAGAGTTCCTGTATAAGACGGAAAGCTCTAGCACAATTTCATGTCAAATCGCCTAAAGAGGAAGTCTCATTACCACCCACTACACACCTCAGACCCACAGCACAAACTAGTGCAACTGCTACTGGTATAAACTGGTTTAAAGAGGCTTTACTGTGAGATTAAAGCTGCACTTTTGATTCCTCTGTCATTTTCATATTAACATGCTGAAGATAAGACTGCCTCACGTTTCTAGGCTAATAGCCCCCAACATTAGCATAAACCTGAGCACCAGCTTTTGATTCATAGACTCCAGGCAAAGGATCTGCTACTATGGATTATGCATGACATCTGTAGTATAATGTTTTCTGAGCCAAAGCTTTTCTTAAAGCTGGGCAACTATGCACAGAAAGCACTGTAGTTTTTTAAATGTTACTATCAAATGAACAGTGACAGCTGGCAGTTTGCACTTCAAACCACAGAGAAATAGAGATTAATTAAATACAAAAAAAGAAGTAACTGTCCAATTTTGAAAGTTACCAAAATGTTTTTCTTTATGTATCATTTTAAGGCAACTTGAATCTTTTCAGCTGCTTTCCAAACAGAAATTGCCACAACAATCTCTCAACATTGTTAAGACAGTTACAATAGTATTATGTTTATTTCATCACACCTGACTTAAATAAACGACGTTTCACATGGTTCAATTCGGAATAATACAATTCATAGGCATGTTATTCCATTCAAATATCCAGTGATTAGACAGAAAACAGAAAAGCTGCTGTTGTCTTTAGACGATACGTGAGACACATTGCTAATTCTACCTGAGATGTACTTCACTCAATTTATGAGCAAACATATAATGATAGATGCCCCCAGGATGCTCCAAGGATGTGACTCCAGTCACACATGGGTCATCTGCTTGGTAATATGTAGGGAAAGATTAATGGATCATGTCTTTAAGAGTCCTGATCAATAATATCATTGCAAATTTTCAATTAAAAAAAATTCTAAAGTATTTAAGAGAACATCTGCAAATGCTGTAGTCTTGTCTATATCTAGATGCCAGAAAGGAGTCGTATGGGGTCAAATAATCAGATGACATTGTACTGGGTGAAGCATGGAAAATCATTTAGACACTCAATCGAGGAAGATTAATGCAGCACACACAGTACATTTCTAATACGAAAGCACTTTGCCGGGCATAGCTCAGTTGGAATAGTTCAAATAAGCCGTCATTCCTCCATCGGATCCAATTTCCCTGTTCTTAGTATATTTTCTCTGTAATGATGTCAGCAAGAAAACAAGATATAATAACGCGGAGGAAAATAGGATGCACTCTGGCAGTGATTAAGTTTCTTTTTCCAGATACAAGCTTCAGACTCTTTCTAGATTACATATTAAATCATAGAAATTTACTTCATCTGTTTCAGTAAAATTGGACTGAAGTAACTCCACTGAGCATTTCATAGAGCCTTCATGCAGATCAAGTATGGAAAATATCATTGTTTGCCTTTTATTTACAACAGGTACAACTGAAACCCATAACCAACAGTGTCACTATGCGTACTCCTCTAACTAATCAGTGGTCTGAAGATAACAAGATGCTATCAGAGAGGATGTAGAAAACGGGGCAGAGAAGGAAGAAACGAAAGAGAATCTTTAACATTTTTCACTGTCATGATACCCAGCCAAACAAGAGCAGTGAGGACTTGCATTACTCACTGCTTACAGTGCAGTGCAAAAACCTTCATTTAATTAGTTTCCAGTCAAAACAGCAACTACATTCAAGTTATCTCCTGAAAAATGCATATTTCTGAAAAGGTCAGGTATATACACACACACAATACTTGCATAAGGAAGATGAAAGTCAAAAAAGTGAAAACAGGAGTTTCCAAAACTGGAGATCAAAAAAACTGACAAAAGATGTAGAGAAAATAAGACTCATAACAACCATGCTAGACATGGTAGAGCACCAGAACTGTCACCATCAAATAAACAGAACTTCAGATTTTCACATTTGAGAGACAGGAGAAAATCAAGCTTCACTCTTGCTTCAGATCTTCAAGCATTTACTGAGAAAATGAAACATTTATAAAAAAAATTGTTAATCAAACAAAGCTGTTGCTGGTTGTATCAGAACAATGGACTGTCCACCCAAGAGTCCAGGCCTCAATATCAATATCACGGAATTACTTGGATCTTGAGAAATCAGCAAGTGCTACCACCTTCTAAAACTTTGAAGATGTGGAAAAACATCTCTGCAGATTTCCTTGAAAACAGTGAAAGCGAGTCTCCTGAAAAGGATGGAAGCTGTAATAAAGGACTATAACACAATATAAATAAATAATAATAATTAAAAAAAAAAAACACACACATATTTAGTCATCAAGGCTTCTGTGTAATTTTCTGTTTATTATGTTTCCTGGCACTGATAGCAAATAACGTGTACTCTAAATTTGTCTTTAAATTAAATTTAAATGAATAAAGGGTTTTGCACAGGACTGAACACTGAATCTAGCCTTTTTTTAAATCTAAGAATGAACAATCATCCACATTAAACTTCATCACACAGCTTAAGTTCCATGGTATAAACATTTGCCAGAAGTTAATGTAAGATTTCATTTAAAAAAACAGAAAGAAGCTCCAAACTGGTCCAAAGCTGACTTCTTCCTACACAGCCAGTCACAGTTTTAACAGTCCTCCACTGAGCCTTATGTATCAGCACTCACACCTGCAGAACAGAGGAGACCCTCACTATATTGGAATGGAGACGATGGTGGGCAGTTCTCCTATGGGGGGAGGGTTGTACTTTTCCACTCGCATGAGCCGACGAAGTATGTCATCTCTGTCTCTGGGCCAGCAGAAGATGTGTGTGTTCTGGAGCCATGTGGGAACGTGGCACTGGTGATGACAGAGGTTAGAACAGAAGTTAGAACAGAACACAAAGCCTAAATCTAGTGCAACAGATCCCAATTCATGATCACCGGAATCTATTTCAAGTTCAATTAACAGTGAATAAGGTCTCTTGATTGGATACTGAAATCTGATCCATGTTTTGTTTTTTTTTATAAATGGTGGTTAAATCTAAAGCTGCAACCACTTAAAGATCTTTAATTATCAATACTAGCAGTGAAATGAGTAAGTAAATTTTGTCTGTTCATGTTGTGGTTGTTTCTTCAAAACTTTGGTTCTGGGGACTCTCGTTGCCACACTAGTAAAAATGCCATCTGAAGAGTGGCAGTATTTTTCTGTCGTTATTTCAGTTAAATTGACCAAATACCTGTAATTCTGCTCTGAAACATGCAGAGATGTGTTCTCTATAGAGGATGTGTTCAGTTATTTTCACTTTCAAAATCAACAAAACATGTAATTTGACTGTAGGCGCCTGAAATTTTTGCACTTTTTACTGTACTGAATTTCGAACTGCAAAAATACTTGTGGATTTAAGTATAAAACTATCAACATTTTTTTTGCTTTTTACTGATTTTATGCAACTGTTTCTTGTTGCATCCCTAGTTTAATAAGCAAGTTAAAAGGTTTAGTAAGGTTAAAATGCAGCAACCGTTAAGTTAGTCTGTATCTAGTGAAGAGAATCTAGGGTTGCTAGCAGCTTAAACTTTCACCGCCAAATATTCAATGTCGGAATAAAGTTGTGAAAGTTTTGAGTCATTGCAGGCTCCTGTCATCTCAACTGTATAGTCAGTAAGTCAGTAAGTCAGTATTTTTCTTGTCTTGATGTTCCAATAAAATCGACCATGTTTAATATCATCATTTGCTTACGCCATTAATTAAGTGGACACGGTCAACAGCTGATAGGTCAGCTCAGGGGATTGCCACAAATATTTTCTAACCAGCCCCAAACTTTATAATTCTCAACATCCATAATTTCATTCAGGGTCAGATTCACCTGCTCCAGATGGGGCAAAAGGGGGTGGAAAGAAAGCAAGAAAGAGAAACTGCACATATCAGAGAGAGGGAAAGAATAAGAGAGTGAGAGCGAGAGCAAAGATGTGTTTTGTTGGACTGTGCAAAAGGAGTGGAGCTGTGGAGTAGGCATGAGTGTCTCTTTGACACGTCTTCCCATACGTACTATGATAGAGTGGAGAAGGAAAAAAGGTGGACAGAAACTGTGGTGTCTTGTCTTTTTGGCAGTTTTTTTTTTCTGAACAAAGCACTGTAGGGCAGCTGTGGCCAAAAGCGGCTTCTTTTCTGCTGTACAGTTTTTCTTCTTGCAAATTTCCAACAGCAGCATGACAGAAAATAATCTCATAAGCAATCTAGTTGCAGTTTCGCAAACAGTGGTACTGCAAGATCCCCAGTCTCTGTAAAATCAAAATCTGTGACTAAGAACTCATTGAGTTTAGATGTGAGTGTGTGTCAGACTTTAGTCTTTTCAAAGTCTTCTAGTGGATGGTTAGCAGAAGATCTTTTTCCTTAAGAAGCTGACATGTCATGATAGACTTGTTTAATTGACGTATATTGAGTGTGGGCATTGACATTTCTAAGTTAACACTACTTTAATACTACAGACTAATCCTAATTCATAATCTAAACTATTGCTTTCATCTCCAATCACCTTTTAGCTCAGCTTGCATAGGATAAAGAGCATTTTAAATCCAATGCTTGTCAAACAATTACTTTTGTACCTGTTGTACCAAAGTTGTTGTGTTTTTTAAAAAGGAGTTATTGCAGAATGAATCTTACTTTCTTGGCCCCAGGAAACAGTACAGGAATGAATCTGAAATTCTTGCAACCGTTCTGAATGAATTCATTCTGTAACTGAAAGGCAAAACACAGCACAGTAAAGGCTATGAAACTAGTGATCTTTCCACAGAAATTGAGATTTGCTCAGAAACGAACAAAAGAATTAGAAAACACATTCATACCTGCTTGTGGATGTAAACAGTGTTAAGTGTTTCATCGTTTTCCAAGCATAATGCAGCACTGGTCACAATCTCATAATACTTTGGACTGATGATGATAATGATCAGGTAGTCTTTCTGAAAGGGAAAAAAGTGACAGTTTCATTGAGAAACAGAAACGTTTTGGTTTCAGAAGAATGTTTTTTTCATTGAACAGTTCCAAGATTACGGGAAGTGATGCCTGTTTTGTGTTATTTAACATAAAACCAGCACAGACTGTCTATAAATGTACCCGCTATATTCAAGATGTTTCCTTACAGCCTTAAGAATCATATTTCTATCACATTTGAAGTCAAAGCCTTATATTTTTCAGAAGATAAATATCTCATCATCACACCACTTGTATAGTCTCATTCTATACCAACGTATTATTTCAGACTGGACTCATTTCCAGTTGTTTGATTTCTGCAACTAGCAAAATGGCAAACGGGTAAGTTGGGTTGAGACAAATAAATGTAAAAACAGTAAATGCATTTACTGAGACATTTCATATCTTTTTCTAACTAAGCTGGTGCTCAAACGCGTTCAGAGGGCAGCTCTGAGTAATGCTGCTGTGTTCGTTAGCTATTTAGCTCATTTTAACGCTTTTAGAACCAGAATCAGAACCAAGCTTTATTGGCCAGGTGCGTTACGCATACAAGGAATTTGGTTTTGGTTACAGGAGCTCACAGTGTACAGTACCAAATAGACTTTCACATGTAGAGGATAAGATAAAATAAATATAAAATATAACAAGATAGAATAAAATAAAATATGCATTCCTACCATCACGCACTCAGACACACACACACACACACACACACACACACACACACACACGCAGTTATACCTGTAAACCTTACAATGTGCAAAGTACGGGTCTAGCATGTGTACTAGCAGAATGAGTATTTTTTGGACATATTTTCACCCTTGCTGGACTCTACATGTGATTCTGTAGACATCTGTGTGAGTATTTGGGCACTTTCAAAAGTGTAGTGTGTCATTTTGTGAGTACAACAGGTATTAACTACTGTTAAGCCAATCTGGCCACTTTAGGCTTGTACTATAATGTCTGCATCCAATGAACAATAAAAGCCATTTATATAGTTAATTGCAATTATTTAGATGACAACTAATCGTCAGTGAAAACCTGCTCACGACGGCCCTAATACCAGGGGCCTGAAGACGAAGGGACATAAAGCATAAAACGTCTTACCTCAGCAATGTACCTCTCCATGAAGTCTATCTTACTGATGCTTCTGAAATGTTGTTCAAACATGTCGATCTGAAAATAAAGAGCACAGGTAACAGTTACTGACCTGAATCAAGTTCATTGTTCTCACTAGCCAGAATTGTAAACAGGATCTAAGTGCAGGAGTGTTTCAGAGAAATCTGTACTAGGCTATCACCTTAGTGTTTATGGCATCTTTTTAAAAAAAATACCCTCAGCTGTAAGATTGGTTTCCAAAGATTTCAAATTCCTCATTACTCAGTTTCACACAGTATCAAGTTGTTTTTTTCTCTTACATGAGTGTAGAAGCCATTGTGTCTCAGCAGAGCGACAAAATTGATGACCTCTTTAACATGTTTATCACTGTCTGCTTCGTAAGTGACAAACACCTTCCCTGCAGCAAGAGACAGGTGATAAAGAGTTGTGAAATACAAAAAATAACACCACCACAAAACCCACATGCGATTGCGCAAGGAAAAGTGCTTTCTTGAACCATTCTCTTGTTTTAAAATGCCTGGCTTGACCGTTTGATGACTTGGTTGCTGTAAATAGCCTTGGAGACATGAGAGAAATTAATGTAAAAACATCACAACAGTATTTCCAACATCAGCACCACTAGCTAAATTAAAAGCTAGAAATGCCAGTAAATTTCTGCCAGTGTTCTGAACCATGATGCTGACATGGACTCAAGGTTAAAGCATTCAGTAATGCTTTGTGATATGAAGTCATATCACTTTTCTAATGTTCTTTAAAGTCAAGTTGCATTATACAGTATATAGTACATTTTTCCTAATATAGTTACTATACACTGACGTTCGAATGTTTGGAATCACTTTTCATATTAATGCTATAATCTGATTCAGTGTCAAAGTGTGTAGACTGAAATACTATCATTATTTATTTATAATCATATTTAAAAAGGTTATCTGCTTGAGGTTTAGTAACTTTTCACACCGTGCACTGTAGATGTTTGTTTTATTATAACTTAATTCTCAGTGTTTTACAGCTTTCTCAGTTGTTATGGAATCAGGTAACTTCCTACTATTATTTGAAGCCTATAAAGTGTGCTGATATGCATTAAGAGTAGCTGCATCATGATGTGATCACTGTATATATGCATCTTCAATGAACTGGGTTTTTATTATTGGTGACTCCAAACTTAAGTAGTGTATATGAGTACAGCATATCACTGATGTTGGAACAAAACTCTGTAATCTCCAGGTTGCTATTGGTTCAATCTTCATAAAATCTGCATGCAATGTAAAGAGCAGCTAATGTTTTAAAAAACAAATGGAGTTTTGGATCTGAGACAGGCAGCTTAGTATATACAGTACCTTGCACAAATAGTGGCACCTCTGTTAAACATAAGCAAAACAAGCTGTAAAAACAATTCTTTATTGCTCATCCTTTTGATTTTCCATTTAAAATAATTGACAAAATCAGACACAATGATTTAAATGAAAAGCCTCAATCTGATAATTAAATATACATTTCCTCAGGTCTATGTGTGCGACAATTGTTGGCATCCCTAGGAATTCTTGTGAGTGAAATGTATCTGAAGTAAATTCCCAATCATATTTTATGTTGTGCATTGAGCAATTAACAACACTTAAATGGACAGGCATGACTTTCTGTTTAACTGGGGTTTAAACATGAGGTGACACACAGGCCAAATTCCTTCAGTCATCCATCACTGCAAGAAAGACCAAAGAATAAAGCAACAATGCACAGCTGAACAGTTGAAAATGCCAATTTACACTATCAGGGCAATAAGTAAGAGGTTTAAAGAAACTGGAGATGTTAAGAACCTGCCGGAAAGAGGACATGTGTCTATACTGACCACTCACACAGTGACGAGGATGGACTGAGTGGCCAAAACATCTCCAAGAATCACAGCTAGGGAACTGCATAAATTAGTTAGGTGTCAAGGTCTCCAAAACTACAATCTGATGGCACCAAGTTGTTTGGGAGGATTGCTAAGTCTCAATGACCAACTCCAGAGGTGGGGTTGGTATAAACACAAAGACAGCTATGCAGAAAAATACTTCATTTCTACCGTGAAGTGTGGTGGTGGATCTGTGACATTGTGCAGCTGTTTGTCTTTCAAATTACCTGGACAATTTGTTTAGACACATAGTACTGTGGACTCTAGCCACAGATATTCAATCAAAACCTGACTACCTCAGCCAGAGGGCTTAAAGTGGTCTGTTGATGGATCTTCCAGCAGGACAATGATCTACAACACACCTCAAAAGCAACACCTACATGGTTTACAGATTTGACCAAGGTTTTTCCCTGAGCTGAAGAAGAGAGCCCACAAGCATGGACCTGGTGAATCTGGAGGATCTGGGGAGATGCTGTGTGGAGATTCCTTATCATGTTGCCTCCAGTCACATTAGGCAGTACAGAAAAAGATTCAGTGCTGTTATCTTTGCAAAGAGTTGCACAAAATATTAAACGAAGGGGTGCCAAAAATTGTTGCCCACATAGATTTGGGAAAATGATTTTACTGAAAGCTCAAAAGAACAAGCAATAAAGAATGTTTTTTACAGCTTGTTTTGCTCATGTTTAACAGGGTTGCCAATATTTGCGGAGGGCAGTATATTTTCGTTTCCATTAACTAATAACTGCAAAAACAGGGATTACTCACTCTGCTCCAGAGAGAGGGGTGCTGTGCTTGGAACACTCTTTGGCTGAGGCTGAACAGACGGGTGCCTACTTTCACACATTCAACACAAGCACAGCAATAAACCAATAAACATTTTCACTTTGACAGTGATAATTTTCCTCTGAGAATAAGATTTTGTTGCTGAAAATAACTTATCACACTCAAAACAAGAGAAAATACTACCTATGAAGAAGCTCTTGATCTGACTGCTTGCTGATCTTGGGAGCTGGAAAAGAGAAAGTGAGAGAGTGAAATATCACAGTCATCAGACATCAAACATAATTTGACTGACATCAGCACTCAGTTGATAAATAAACAAAACAGGGCTTTTTCTCCTAAAAGTCCCCAAGTTCACCAGACAGGACTGTGAGGGTTGGGCGATATGACAACATTATCGATATTGTGGTAAATTACGTTAATCTACACTTTATATTGTGGGTATCTTTAGCACGTTTAGAACACCGAACAGCCGCATGTCTCATAAAAAAAGACAGATTTAGTAACTGCATTAATTGGAGAATATCAAGTAACTGACTGGACATCAGGCTATTATGCTACCATTTTATTTAGTTTGGCCTTTTATCAGTTATTAGATTTCCTTCCTTCCTAAACAGAACATTTTGCAAAGGTTTCATAAGGTGAACTTTTGAAAACGTATGAATCAAATGATTCAATGAGAGGCCAATAATATTAATACAGAGCTGTAAAAAGACATTTTCTTATAAAGAAAAACAAACATTTGTTAAAAGTGACATTTACAAAAGCCACAACAAGGATCTTGGGACAAGCTATGCCAAACTATGCTCTCTTTCACCCTCCACTCTCTTTCACACATCTTTGCAAGGTGATAACTATACTAAAGTTGAGTAAAGTGATCCAGATACTGTAAGGGTGAAATATTTAGATACAGGTGAAAGTGACACTCCAGAACACAATGTAAGTGTCTTGTCTTTAATCATCTGAAGTACTGAAATGAGCAAATATCCATACAAATATTGGTGAATGGTGAAGTTTTCTTGATTTTCTAAGTGAATATAAGCTAGCATCCTCTACAGAAAACAAACTTAAATATGCCACATTCCAGCAAATTTAGTGTAGTTGCAGGACAATACCCTATTTACTTACTAAGGTTAACATATTGAGAAACATTATGTGTCATAACTTTTGCACAGACCACATTTTAGGTTTTATTTTCAACCCATTATGTTAAAATCAGCAAATAACCAATAAAATGTGCAGAGGTTTGGGTGCCCAAATTTTTGAATATGACTCTAGTAGCTAACTTTTCTTGATGATCCACTTCACATGGGTAATTTTTTTTTTATGCTTTCTTTTTTTCCCTCAAATACATTGAGTTACATGTTAGAGGAAAAAAATGAAAATGGGAAATATTTTGTTTTTAAAATGTTTAAAGAGTTTGCTTGGACAATCTTGCACACAGTTGAGAAGAGCTGTTGCATTCTAACTGAAAACGATTACAATGATCAAAAACACATAAGCCAGGAATACGGATTATAATTACATTTAAAAATAGACACTGCAATGCTGAGTACTTCTATATTTGAGAATTTTGAACAGTCACTGAGAACTTCTATCAGTATGTCTGCTTTACTTCACGATTTATGTATGTTTTTTTTACACCACTGCACTTTTCCGGACATGTATTTACCTGTTCTTGCAAAACAGTACTTGCCTCATTTGAACCAGTAGTGATAATAATTAGATGACTAATATACCAAAACAGATTTCCAGCAGAACTGTATCATCTACATATGCAGTACATGATACCCCTGGTAAACTTGAACTTTTTTTTAGGTTGCTTTACGAAAAGTTTAACAAAATTATATTTGATTCATACTGTATCTTTATAATGGTACCTTTAAGAGAAGCAACTTTTAATGTATGTTACAGTAAATTCAATTATTTGGTAATTTGATTTTATTTTGATAATTAGGTAATTCATCTCTACTGGTCCATTCATAAAAATATTTCCACATAATGAAAATGGTAGCTGGCATGTTCAATGTTCAGTGCTTTTGATCAGAAAACAAATATAAAACATACATATATCGCTGCTGTCGGAAGAAATTTTTATTAGTCATAATTAGTCATAATTTGAAAAAGTTGGTTGTCCTTTACATTAGGGGGAAATTTCATGACGAATGGACCAAAAGAAACGGCCCAAAATTACTTAGAACAAATTCTGGTTCCATTGACTTCCATTAAAAGTAAAGTAGGTTTTTTCCTTCTCCTGTAAAGTTACCATTTTGGAGATACGAGGTTTTCATCCGACAACAGAGATATGCTACATATACTTTTACTAGAACACAGACAACGAACCAAGATTTTTATGTTTGAAGAACTAAAACATTTATTTAGCTAAAAAAAATAATCTTTATTTTACTGTATTATAATTGATTCCATTACGTCTAACATCATACAGCTTCTCTTTGTTCCCTGACAGATTTTTATTTATATATATATATAATGTCATATTAAATCTAACGCACAGTCAGAGACAGAGAGAGATGAAAAGAGCTGCTGCACTTACATGAAAATGAATAAGACATGTGGTACTGCAGCCCATGATGGAGCCTTTGATTTTCCCAGCAACCAGCATCCAGTGGGCTCTGACTACAGCAAGAAAGCCTGTGTGAAGGACATGGGCATGGGGGCGGGTAGTAGCCGTGCTGAGCTAATGCTGTAGGGATGGAGTGCAGCGAGCGGGGCTGTTCAAGACTGCTCCCACCTGGACTGTGTATGCCTGGCACCGAGTGTAAACAAGAGGCCTCACTCTGATAGCCATAGAAATCTCCAGAAACTAGGCAGGACAGATGGCTGCCATTGGAGAATCCTCTCCCTAGGCTGTTGTATGAGCTTGTGTGGAGCCAGTCCTCTTTGTGGGGCTCCAGGGTACTGAAACAGACCTCAGCCTGGCTGGGGAAGGGCGTCTGGGGGCTGTAGCCAGCTGGGAGACCCAGGGGAGGCTGATAGGGGCTGTAGCTGGACTGGGCATCACTGCTCATGCTACTGCAGAAGTCAGAGGTAGCCGCTGATGTACTTTGAGAAGGCTCGCTGCTCGGCAACATGGGGTCAGCAGGTGAAAACTGGGGGTCAGCCTTACATCTAACACTGCTAGCCTCCGGAACAGAAGCTGCGTCTGGAATGGTGTCCTCAGCATTGGTTTTACTCATAGTTTCGTCGTTCTCTTCTGGGATGTTGAGTGACTGAAAATTACAGCTGACAGATTGGGAAATGTTACTTAGGACTGGCAAGAAAAAAGCACAAAGCACAATCAATGAACACAACTGAAAAAAACATTCACTTCAGCAGAGGCCACAGGGACCTGTAATGGATGTAAACAGCACAGTATGTTTTTTCTTTACCCAATTTTCTCCCTCAATTTACTCTTTGTAAATTCTACCCACTAGCTAGGTCTCCCTTCATCCCATAGTGCCACCAAATGGGACATGTGTGGCACCCCTGCATCTTTTCAAGCTGAACAGCTCATCATGCTTGATGCAGAATGTCTGCAGACATAACAGAATTGGCAGCAGACGCTGAGTGGAGGGGGTGGGGGGGGCATCCTACCCACCCAGACAGAGCCCACTGTCCATTACATGGGTAAAATGCTCTACTTTAAAAATGCTTACAAATGTCCACACTAATACTAGCGTGATGATGACGTGTTATAATAAGCAAGCAAGCTGAACTGTGGTCTGACTAAATCATTGGACTGTACCTGTATGATGGTGAGCCAGAACAGTGAAGACTGCACATCATTTTTTCAGTTACAAAATGACTGATGCCATCTCAAGGCCCCAGTTGGTTGATAAACCTGCAAGTAAATAAGCAAAATCTACTGAAAAACCACATTAATACCACTGCCCATAATCTTAATTGCAACACGGGCCTTTATAGTTCTGATATGAGCATTCAAACATTTTTTTTTTGGTGAAAATTCTGACCAAAGCTTTCTTTTGTTTTATGGGTTTATCATGTTTTATGGGTAAAATTTCTCTAACAACATTTACATTTGTTGCTCCTTGTGCTAATGCAGACCGATCATTGAGGCAGATCAATTATTAAATATTGTGTTAATCTGTATGTTTCATATGCCTTATCTCACACAACACAATCATAACTGCAGTCTTAGTCCACATCAAGTTTCTCAAAGGCAATGAACGACAATATAAAGAGTATCAGTGGAACTTTTGCAGAAAAAAAAAAAAGAAAAAAAAAAGAAAGCAGAGCAAAGCATTCATCAGCGGAGTAAGTTAAAGCTGATGAGTGAGAGGTACTCAGGGGGTTTTTCTTTAGCTCTGTTTGTAGTGTATTATTACAGTTCACAACGCCAGGGGAAACTACATTGATCCTGTGGAAACTCAATTGTGACATTATGCTACATAAGCGAGGCTGTCAGCTACAGAACCAGAGCAATAACACAGAACAGGTTTGGTTGGAGACACAGCTAAGGCCAACTTAATCATCAGAGTTCCTGAAGGTTCTATGGCCTTTGGCAAAGAATATGTTCGTGCGTGTGGGAAAAGGGGTGTACAGAAAAGAGTAGAATGAGAGGAAGAGAGAGACAGAAAGAGAGACATAGCAAGAGAAAGAAACACACAGCTGAGTTTCAATACCTAACCAGTCAGTCTTATGAGATAATGAGCACGTTTGTTCCAAAATTTCGACTGTGATTGGCTGATAAGCCTGTTGCTAACATCAGCAGTGCGTCAAATATTCTACCAGACTAAGGGGTTTTCTTTTTTCTAGCTGTTTCACTCATTTAGGAATAAAGATGTCAAAAGATACAAAACACAACACGAAATCATAAAAAAAGAAATTCTTATATCTTTAACACAGCATTCTCTTTCTTGGACGGTTGCTGCAGACTGCTGAAAACCATTATTGGGGAGAGCAATCTGAAAAGAAAATAATTGTAACTTTTAAAGCATTTAAGCATATGCAAATAGTTCAAAGGATCTAAGAGTAACATACCTCACATGTCTTTAAAAGGTACCGGGAAATTGCTGATTTAAAGGGGAATTTCACTGACTTCTCAGAATTTCTGAAAAACAGAAATCAGTGAGATGTAAACTAAGTCATTCCCAGCGAAGGGGTTTGAAGTAGAGAAAGATCAGAATAGGTTTCTTTACCCTGGTGTTAAAAGGAACCAAGGGTTTCAATGTTTATTATGCCAATCCAGCCATTATTTCTCCTATCCAAAATAACATGAGAACAGACACCATCATGATTTGTTTATTCCATTTAGGTTAAGAATAATCCGTTTCTGCCTTACGATGCCCTGCATGTGCTTCTCTCCCCTATGAGTATTTCATAAATATGCTTTAGGCCAAAGGGTTTCACCACTAGTGTGAACAATTCTGAGCCAGTGTGTCTAGAATTGAGTTTGTCACATCAACCCACTCTGAATTTCATTTTCATCTCAACCATTTTCTGGTGCAGAAAGAGCTAAAAACATCAGCGTTATATCAAGAATGTGTATTTGACGCATAAGACTGGCATGGTCTCAGAAAAGTATGTGCCATAAGCAGAACATCCAGCTGTCTGATCAACACAAAGTCAGCAGAGAAAGCAAAGCTGTGGTGCAGCTAGTTAAAACTGGTCAACCTGTCAGCGCTGGGATTTCCACACACGACACGTGAGGCCACCTTCTGACAGCAAGAGCTAAAAGCTAAAACTACAGGCTCGAGCTGAGCGCCTGAAAACACACTCACTTTAACTTGATATCTGTGGGCACCTTCACCTGAGCTCCATTTGGACCAGATGTATCTGAGGAAAGAGCAGAAGAGAGAGAGCGAGAAACAAAATATTAGGTTTTTAGAGTCGTATATTGATAAAAAGCTAGACCAGAAAACCAGGGCATGTCACTTCACAGAAATCTCCATCAACGCTTTTTCTCCTGACAGCCGCCTAATGTCATTTGTACTAACGCTAAAAGACAAAAACAGACAGGCCAAGACACGCCATTCAACTTCAATGGGCGAACTCACCTCACGATTCAGCCAGCGAAGTTACATTAACCAAGGGAAGTTCAACCCTCCTCCACCGCCAATCTCAGACAAGGGAGTCGTGACTAAATCTGAGGCTACAGGTCGATGTTTCCGAAAGCTAAGCTAGGCTCCACAGGTGTTGGGTTGCAGCAGCTCGACTGGAGCTCTCGCCCTGAGCGCTTTCAGTAAGTGAACTCCGTAGGTCGGCCCGCCTACTTTTCTCACAAAAAGTCCCCAGTAGCAGAGCACGGAGCACAGCTCAGGACGCTCTTCTAGAATTTCAATAAG
The DNA here is from genome assembly GCF_015220715.1 of Pygocentrus nattereri. NCBI lineage: Eukaryota > Metazoa > Chordata > Actinopteri > Characiformes > Serrasalmidae > Pygocentrus > Pygocentrus nattereri. The sequence continues at coordinate 20,758,128 of NC_051236.1, forward strand.
GCAGTTTCACTTTTACCGCCGTCTCGCACCCAGTGATGGGCTTTTATAAGAGATTTTACTTCAGGTGCTTCACAATAACACATGAACCAAGAGCAGCAGCTGCACTGAAAGCTGTTGAAAAACAGCAGCCGTTAAGAAGCATTACAAGCCCTGAGGCCCGCTGACTCTTTACAACCTCTCTGTACAAACACATCGAAGGGTCTGGCACCTTTCAGACAGCACGAATGGAAGTCTGTCAGGTACTAGGCTGAAGAAGAAAAAAATAATTTACCTATACATACATACACACACACACACACACACAACCCCAATTCCAAGTTGGGACGTTGTGTAAAACATAAATAAAAACAGAATACAATGATTTGTAAATCCTTTTCAACCTATATTCAATTGAATACACTACAAAGACAAGATATTTAATGTTCAAACGGATAAACTTTGTGTTTTTTTTGCAAATATTCACTCATTTTGAATTTGATGCCTGCAACACGTTCCAAAGAAGTTGGGACAGGGGCAACAAAAGACTGGAAAAGTTCAGGAATGCTTAAAAACACCTGTTTGGAACATTCCACAGGTGAACAGGTTAATTGGAAACAGGTGTCATGATTGGGTATCAAGGGAGCATCCCTGAAAGGCTCAGTTGTTCACAAGCAAGGATGGGGTGAGGTTCACCACTTTGTGAGCAACAGTTTAAGAACAACATTTCTCAACGTGCAATTGCAAGGAATTTAGGGATTTCATCATCTACAGTTCATAATATCATCAAAAGATTCAGAATCTAAGCGGCAAGGCAGAAAACCAACATTGAATGCCCGTGACCTTCGATCCCTCAGACGGCACTGCATTAAAAACCGACATCATTCTGTAATGGATATTACCACATGGGCTCAGGAACGCTTCAGAAAACCACTGTCAGTGAACACAGTTCGTCGCTCCATCTACAAGTGCAAGTTAAAACTCTGCCATGCAAAGCGAAAGCCATATATCAACAACACCCAGAAACGCCGCCAGCTTCTCTGGGCCCGAGCTCATCTGAGATGGACTGACGCAAAGTGGAAAAGTGTCCTGTGGTCTGACGAGTCCACATTTCAAACTGTTTTTGGAAATCATGGACGTCGTGTCCTCCAGGCCAAAGAGGAGAAGGACTGTCTGAATTGTTATCAGTGCAAAGTTCAAAAGCCAGCATCTCTGATGGTGTGGGGGTGTGTTAGTGCCCATGGCATGGGTAACTTGCACATCTGTGAAGGCACCATTAATGCTGAAAGGTACATACAGGTTTTGGAGCAACATATGCTGCCATCCAAGCAACGTCTTTTTCAGGGACGTCCTGCTTATTTCAGCAAGACAATGCCAAGCCACATTCTGCACGTGTTATAACAGCGCAGCTTCGTAGTAAAAGAGTGTGAGTACTAGACTGGCCTGCCTGCAGTCCAGACCTGTCTCCCATTGAAAATGTGTGGCACGTTATGAAGTGCAAAATACGACAAGAGACCCCGAAGTGTTGAGCAGTGTTGTACATCAAGCAAGAATGGGAAAGAATTCCACCTACAAAGCTTCAACAATTAGTGTCCTCAGTTCCCAAACGCTTATTGAATGTTGTTAAATGGAAAGGTGATGTAGCACAGTGGCAAACAAGCCCCTGTCCCAACTTCTTTGGAACGTGTTGCAGGCATCAAATTCAAAATGAGTGAATATTTGCAAAAAACAATAAAGTTTATGTTTGAACATTAAATATCATGTATTTGTAGTTCATTCAATTGAATATAGGTTGAAAAGGATTTGCAAATCATCGTATTGTTTTTATTTGTTTTACACAACGTCCCAACTTCATTGGAATATATATATACATACACACACATTTTATATATATATATATATATATATATATATATATATATATATATATATATATACACATATATACGTGTGTGTGTGTGTATATATATATATATATATATATATATATATACACACACACACACACACACACACATATATACATACATACATATATATATATATATATATAAATATATATATATATATATATAAATAAAACACAAGAGGACCACACGAGAGGGAGGAAAAAATGCAGAATTTCTCAGATTAATGGCAGTAAGTTGGTAGAATGAAGATGCTCATGTGCATTTGCATGTATGAGTGACAGCTTTGAGGTTTAACAGTTACCACAAGTCAGGAAGGAGAAAAAGGTCAAAGAAAAAATTTCTTGACAGCAATTGTAGTGTTTGTAAGTCCAAACAGAGACCTACTGACACGGTAATAACGTGCAGGGGAACTTTTTGGTGACTTTGTGTCAATGTACATTGCAAAATGAAGCCACATAAAACATTTTCACTAATATATCTATTTTTAAGTCTCTAATTTACAAATGAGAGGCTTATGAGCTTCATCTCAGAGCAGATACACTGTAAAAACACTGCCTGTAACATAAGCAGCCACAGAAATGTTACAATATTCAGGAAATACACAGAAAGGTGTGAGATCACATAAACCAGATCATTTACAGTGTTCCTACTCTCACCGTCCTGGCGTAAGAAAATCAATATCTGTGCAAAACCAATGCATTATACAATGATAATGTCCAGTGGAGGAGGATGTGTGCCAATAATGAGCACCAGTAAAAAATAAAAATATATAAATAAACAAATACTTAACATTCCAATAAATACCTGATTTTATTTGCACAAGCCTTACAAAGATAATTAATGTCATGGCAAACCACAGATTTTTAAAAGGAGATATTGGAGGAATTTGAACAAGACTACATCATTTCAAATGATGGACATATTTCGAAGTATTGACTTTTCTTTGGTTGGCAAAGCAAGACTCCAGCCATTTCTTCTTAACAAGAAGCGCCTTAGGATATTGTTTCATCAAGTCCTGTAATTCCTGTAAGGAGCACAAACAAATGGATTATCAGAGCAAAACAGCCATTTAACACATACTCAAAGTTACACTGTAAATGTGGGGATTTTTCTGATTGAAATGTGTAACTGCATGAAATGTGCAGAACATTTTGTATCATTGCTTGTGCTTTAGATGCCTTACCAAAACAGGTGAATCTGATCAACGATAACTCAGTCAAAACTTCCAAGGATATAAGTGAATTTTACTACATCTTTTTTTTTTTACTACTATCCTCTGATCTTTATCAGTATAATGCTGATTTTGTACTGAGACCAAAATATTGAACCAGACCTTCTTTACTAGTCTGTTTGTGTAACGTCATATGTAAGCATGTATGACATGATCCGAAAAACTCCAGTGAAACCCTATCTGACACCTTTGACTTTTAAAATGTCCATTTCAGGCTTTACAGGGTGACTTGCAGAAGATCATCAAGACCATTTTTACCGTGTTTTCTTCACTGATCAGTACTCTTGGTTGCAGGGCTTTGTATGACCTACCTGCATATGAACTGGACTGTCCACTTCTGCTACAACATGAGTAACCTGTGAGTTCATAATATCCTCTTCATCACCATCATATGTACAGAAATGTTAAGGAAATCATCTGAAATGAGAAACTGTCTAAATGACAAGCGCTGGACCAGCTGTCTCCAATTTTATTTTACCCACAATAAGTAAACCAGTTGTTCTACTCTTTGGCAGAAACAAAGCCTGTACATTTTTTGTAATTTGTAACACAGTCTTTTATCGCAAAATGGTAATTTTACAGACGACGAAAAACGTCTCAACTCTGAATTAAAAAGTTAATGTAACCACATTTTTTTCTAAGTAATGTTGGACCATTTATTTTAGACCATTCATCATGTCGGTTTAACACAATGCAAAGGGTAACTGGAGTTTAAAAACAGATACAAGATTTTTTTAAAGGTTTTTCAACAACAACATGGCCAATCAGTACTTCATTAAGTTAAATCAGGTGGGCTGGTGATGGAATTTAACAAATCTAAGCAATGGTTGGGGGCATCAAGGAGACATCTGGAAAGAAAATTTGTTCTTTAATTTAGCGATTATTATTACTTATTACGGGCATCACGGTGGCGCAGTAGTTAGTGCTGTCCTTTCTGTGTGGAGTTTGCCCGTTCTCCCTGTGTCTGTATGGGTCTGTCCCTGTGACGGACTGGCGACCTGTCCAGGGTGTATCCTGCCTTCTGCTCAGTGGCAGCAGGGATAGGCTCCAGCACCCCCCTGCGACCCTGAGGGAGAAGCGACTTAGAAAATGTGTGTGTACTACTTATTACTAAGATATTAAGTAAGAAATTAACTACTTTAAAAAAATTTCTAGTTTGCTGCAATTGTTTTTATTTGCATTTATTCTAATTACAACCCCAATTCCAATGAAGTTGGGACGTTGTGTAAAACAAATAAGAACCGAATACAATGATGTGCAAATCCTTTTTCATATTCAATTGAATACACTACAAAGACATGATAAAATGGATAAACTTTGTTGTTTTTTGCAAATATTCACTCATTTTGAATTTGATGCCTGCAACATATTCCAAAGAAGTTGGGACATGGGCTTGTTTGCCACTGTGCTACATCACCTTTCCTTTTAACAACACTCAATAAGCGTTTGGGAACTGAGGACACTAATTGTTGAACCTTTGTAGGTGGAATTCTTTCCCATTCTTGCTTGATGTACAACTTCAGTTGTTCGACAGTCCGGGGTCTCTTTTGTCGTATTTTGCACTTCATAACGTGCCACACATTTTCAATGGGAGACAGGTCTAGACTGCAGGCAGGCCAGTCTAGTACTCGCACTCTTTTACTACGAAGCTGCGCTGTTATAACACGTGCAGAATGTGGCTTGGCATTGTCTTGCTGAAATAAGCAGGACGTCCCTGAAAAAGACGCTGCTTGGATGGCAGCATATGTTGCTCCAAAACCTGTATGTACCTTTCAGCATTAATGGTGCCTTCACAGATGTGCAAGTTACCCATGCCATGGGCACTAACACACCCCCAAACCATCAGAGAGGCTGGTTTTTGAACTTTGCACTGATAACAATCCAGACAGTCCTTTTCCTCTTTGGCCCAGAGGACACGATGTCCATGATTTCCAAAAACAATTTGAAGTGTGGACTCGTCAGACCACAGGACACTTTTCCACTTTGCGTCAGTCCATCTCAGATGAGCTCGGGCCCAGAGAAGCCGGCGGCGTTTCTGGGTGTTGTTGATATATGGCTTTCACTTTGCATGGCAGAGTTTTAACTTGCACTTGTAGATGGAGCGACGAACTGTGTTCACTGACAGTGGTTTTCTGAAGCGTTCCTGAGCCCATGTGGTAATATCCATTACAAAATGATGTCGGTTTTTAATGCAGTGCTGCCTGAGGGATCGAAGATCACAGGCATTCAATGTTGGTTTCCTGCCTTGCCGCTTACTTGCAGAGACTTCTCCAGATTCTCTGAATCTTTTGATGATATTATGGACTGTAGATGATGAAATCCCTAAATTCCTTGCAATTGCACGTTGAGAAATGTTGTTCTTAAACTGTTGGACTATTTGCTCACGCAGTTGTTCACAAAGTGGTGAACCTCGCCCCATCCTTGTTTGTTAATGAGCCTTTCAGGGATGCTCCCTTTATACCCAATCATGACACTCACCTGTTTCCAATGAACCTGTTCACCTGTGGATTATTCCAAACAGGTGTTTTTGAGCATTCCTCAACTTTCCCAGTCTTTTGTTGCCCCTGTCCCAACTTCTTTGGAACGTGTTGCAGGCATCAAATTCAAAATGAGTGAATATTTGCAAAAAACAATAAAGTTTATCTGTTTGAACATTAAATATCTTGTCTTTGTAGTGTATTCAATTGAATATAGGTTGAAAAGGATTTGTAAATCATCGCATTCTGTTTTTATTTATGTTTTACACAACGTCCCAACTTCACTGGAATTGGGGTTGTATATACGGCATATTTACAAGTATTATCTTGTATCAAATTGTTAGGCATAAGTGCCTAAGACGTTTGCGCTGTACTGTGTATGTAGTATATACATATATAAATTAAGCTTAGGAGTTATTATTATATGTTCACCAACCACTATGAAACTTATTTGTAGGTTATATAGTGATGAGAGTGAGGAACTGAAGCGATGGCTGACATACAGGCCCTTCAGGAGGTTAAATTAAGAGCTGCCTTTTCTGCCTCAGAAACTGTGTGAAGTAACTAATTTAACAGACCAGGAAATGTGTGTTACATGGCAGGAGAACTGCTAATTACCTGTTCTAGTGCATTAAGCAGACATAGAACAGACCGGTCTTACGCCATAGTTCAGCTACAGTCTTTGAGATAAAGAGAAAGTGACTGGTAAATATGTTCTTACTAAACAGGGGCATATCACAAAGCAGTTTCGCCTTGGCACATGCCTAAGGCGTGCTTCAGAATGATTTCTCAATAAAAAAAATAAACACCGGGAGAAAGACAATGAAAAACAAAGAAACAAAAGGCTGATGTGCTGAGTCAGCACAGCAGAGAACAGAGATCAAAAGGATATGTGACGAGGTAGCGTGCGAGTTTCTTTTTTTCTGTGGCACCCATATTGTAAAAGAAAACACGGACACCTCTCATGAAATCAGACAGGCCAAAAGGTTCTTCACCCTGGGCTGAAGTACTAGGGCCCTCTCGGCACTCATCTCCAGAACCAGAAGGACTTCGGGAGCAGGAGGAATGTGGAGAACTTAAGGCTGGAGGGACTGATGCCGAGCATGAAGTAGACGAACCTGCGGTGCTTGTGGAAGAGGCCTTTATGGTAGAATGTGAGGCTGTTCGCTTGTAGTAGTATCTAAGAGTCATGTTAAGGATGTTCACATAGTTTCATTTCATCTAAGAGAAACCGTGGGGTTATGATTACACTTTAAGGAAAGTGGGAGCAACAATTAACCAATCGGAGTCTTACTTAACAATGACATGCCTGAGCTACGGCTTGAAATCTCTGTCTGAAACCAACAGGGCACAACGATTCACATGAATTTTGGATGTAATTTGTCAAACATTTGAGTTGGGGTCAGGTTCAAATTTGATATTTGGGTATCTCAACTACACACACACACACACACACACACACACACACACACACACACACACACACACTTTACTTACTGATTATCTAATGACGACTTTCATAGTTGCTGGGGCCATTTTTCTTTGATCTCTCCCAAGTTGAGAATTTTAATTTTTTGGGTTTAGATCCTAAATATGATACTGTGGACTGATTGAGACTGGACTCGGGCATAATGTTCTCAAGCTAAATTTAGGCTTGGACCAAGATTTCAGCCTCTGTTAAAGCTCTATTAAAACTTCCAAAATTGTTTTGTGTACCCATGATGCAAATTTACATCAGTAAATATTCCTCCAGTAATTTTCTTCATTAGTGTGACCTACAGACCTCTACCAGGATACATGAATGTTGGAATGCCTCTGGAGGCCAGGTGCTTGCGGATCAGTCTCTCAGTGCCATACCAGTTAAAGCCTTTGGTGGAGTGGCCAATTCGTGGAAGATGGACACTAGCTGGTGGTACAGAATAAAAAAAAAAAAGGTTTAATATTAATAGGCTTTTTCTTTCAAGGAACGACAACAAAGAAGAACATCTAGAAAATCTAGATGAAGAAGTGTAAAGAGAAACAATCTACAAAACACTGCATGAAAACAAACTATAGTTGTGAAGTAGGGAATGCATTGTTTTGAATTGCTATTACAGTATTTAACAGAAAGATACAACATATAAATGGATAATAAATGTAAATGATTTTGTAAAAATAAAATATCGCTGTTTTACCACAGCAAAGTGTTTACCATGTCAGGCATATTTGCTTACAAGTTAATTTATACAGGTCTGACGATGAAAACAGTTCCAAAAAGACCACCATATGCTATTGTGTTCAAGCTTTTGGGATGTCAGCACTGGAATTACATCACAAAGAGAAAGACATGACAAAAAATCCTGTGACAAGACGCCCTGTACACATTTTTCCTCATAAAACATTTTACTTGCATTACTTTACCTTCCTGAAACACTTCAGAAAGGCTTTAAACAGTTCAATAATAATGAAAATTTCATGGCCATGGATTTCCACATACATTACCTTTCTTACCTACTTGTAAAGTCTAACTTCTTGCTAGTGTTGGCTCATAACACTTGTCTCAGTTAACTTCTTCTTGACAGTAAAACTGGCCATTTTAGTTCACCATGCAAATTTACAGCTTAGGGTATTACTGTACTTTAAAATAAGCAGCCAAAACTAACTAGCTAGTGCATGACGCATCATGAAAACCCACAAATTGCAGGATGATTCAAATTTGTGTTCACAGGAAATTCCCTGAAAGAACTACACCTCTTTTTCTGTCCCAAATCATCATCATCATCATTAGAAGCATTCACATCCTCACTCCTGCTTCTAGCTCTGGTATATGTCGAACTCCCTCAGATTAAATGCAACCAATGCGAGCGATGTGTACCTTTCTTTTGCTTGGCAGCTCTGTATATCTTCTTGAGGCCCTCCTCTAAGGCAGTGAGGCGGATGCCTGACGGGTTGTTGGCTTTATCTCTCTGCTGGGCAATGATGAGTGCCAGCTGTAGCAAGAGGAAGCAAGTGAGTGAGTGACAATCTGCTAGCACTGCGTTGATGACTCTGTGACTTATGGACATTCAGCTGCCTAGGATAAACTCATGCAGAGAGAGAGAGAGAGAGGGGCGGGGGAGGGACAGATAACTTGACTCAAAAACATAGAGGACAGAAAAGAGAACGTGAGAGGGAGCGTGAGTAATATCAGGCTGACATACATGGTCACGTCCCCTCAGTCTTGACTGCTTGTCATCAATGGGAAATAGCAGCACGTTCCCCAGATCCAAGTCTAAAATAGAGCTAAAGCTCCATCAATCATGAAAGCAGCTATTAAAACACTTGCTACAATGGTGAATGAGTTAGGCTGGCTGATGTATCTGGACAGTTTCCCACCTTCCATGTCTCCTGCCAATTCATACTGTTTCTTTGCCTCATCTGATCGGACCTCCAAAGCAGTAAAAAGCCCACCTCGGCCCCACCGTCCAGCATCATCTACAAACAAATTCGTAAGTTTACATTACCCCATAAATTTGTTATAATAATTTTTAGGATATGCCAAATTTTAAAAAGTGTACTAACTAATGACTTTACCTTGTTCAATTTCCACTGGATCAACATGCAAGTCAAGAGGCTGTCATTACTAATCTATTTAAATGTCATATATCAGATGAATGCATACATACCAACACAATGAACAATAATGGCATCTTCCCGGTCAGCCTGAGGATGGGTAACATCACCCAGAATGTAACAAATGGCTGTGTGGTCTGAGTCTGCAGAGTTCACACTGCTGTCATCACCTTCATCCTCGTCTTCATCCACATCCTCACCCTCGCTATCAGCAGAGGGCAAGCACAAGGACTTATACCCGCATGAGGCCCACCATTCCATCCTGCCACAGATACAGACTTTTTGAAGTTTAAAATATAAAAATATCTTGAACCATTTCCCTTTCGCTCTGATGTAACTCAAGGAGCTATTCCTTGCCTGTGGCAAATCAATGACAAAGAATTTGTATTAGTGGTAAAATACCAAATGCATAAGGACTTCACGGAATAAAGGAATACTTCACCCAATCCACAAAGGACATTAAATAGAGCTATGAAATGACTAAAGCCTGGAAGAAAGACCATAACTGAAACTCCTCTCTCCTATCTAACTTATTATATATTTCCATCTTGCCCTTCTTTTTCACTGTGATGAAGTTTTCACACTCCACCACCTTTTCATCACCTACTTATTCCCTGACCTCTACACCATCTCTCAGTCCTTTATGGGGAATCTGGCCTTCTAGCATAAAGCCAAAGCCACATAGAATTTCAGCCCTATATTTGCAAAATCATTGGTTATACTACAACCATAGATTGACGCTACGACCCAATTTTAAAAATGTAAAACTAAAGGTAACCTGTTATCATAATCTTATATGCATAAAGCTAAAAACATAAGAATAATTGAGGGAAATACTTCTTCGACCAGGGCTACCAGTTTCTTACTTCTTCTTGTATTTTTGTTCTTCCCGTTGCCTCCTCTTCTCTTCCTGTAGCTTGGCTCTCTTAGTAGCAGCTTCCTGTCTCTTCTGACGCCTCTGCTCCAGCTCCGACTCAGTCAGAGGCCTCTTTCTTCTTGCTGGGGTAGCCAGGGGCCCAGACAAAACAATCTACAAACCCACATAAATGTTAGATTATGTGCCACGTTGTATCCTGTTTCATTCAATAATTATAAATAATGATTTTTCAGTTCTAGAGCCTGTACATGTGTAGAACTGTTAGCAAAGCCTGTTGTAGTCCATTTATTAGTATGCCTTATCCACCACAATGAAGAATGTGCAGCACCTTTGTTAGTTAGTAAGATAGAATAAAAAATCATGGTCTAAATGAAAGCAAGATTAATGACATGGCCATTGTTCACATATTTGTGTATTAGCACAGTTGCATTATTGACAATAAGATGACAGTTTACCTTTAAGGCAGACACCATCGTAGTGGTTACAATTTGCATAAACCTGACTTGCATATTATTTTTGGAACAAAACAAAAAAAGGCAACAATGATGTGCACATCGTCGCCGTCCAAAAAAGAACTTTCCACAATAATAACTTTACAGGAGAAGGAAAAAATATTTCATGCAAGTCAGTGTAAAAAGACTTTATTTAAAGTGACTTTGCAGCATGTCTATTGGGTCTGTTGAAAAAATAGAGATATATCTTTTGGACAGTGTGATGTATGTTGTATTTAACCACAAAAAGCATAAGTGAACACACTTTAAGCATATCTTAATAAATGAGAGCCCACATGCAAAATCACTCACCTAAATTCTGATACAAGTTTTTTACTTGTATCAGACGAAAGAAAGCATTATGTGTATTTAAGTAAGGGAAAAAAGTGAGAAAAATCTAGAGCATATAAGTGCCATACAACATTTCCAGTGAGTAGATCAGAGAGAAAAAGAAAAGGTAAAGAAAGACAGAAAAGGAAAAAAAAAAAAAACATAAAGCTGTTTTGAGATGGAATTCATGTTATTACTACTCCAACTCAGTGCAGAAACTTCTCCAATATAAAACAGATTTAAAACTTTCTTCACTCTATGCAGCTCACAGGATGAAGCAATACACACAGACACTACCTAATTCATGAAAGCTTTAGTGATCACACTGTCTGAGCACATAATCTGAACGAACATGAAAGGAATTTAATGAGAACAGTCAAAAAGACACCGTGGTGAGCAGATGATGTTCCTGGATGATTTTCATCCTAATGAAGAATCAAAACATTTTAAACATGTTTAAAATGAAGGTTTTTACATTTACGTTCACAAGACTTAATGAAAGTATGGCAAGTAAGAATATATATATGTCGCTGCTATCAGAAGAAAATCTCAATTTTCAATTTTAATTTGGTAACACTGACGTGTTAAAAGTGAAGAATTTTTTCCTTCTCTTGTAAAGTATCCATTTTGAAGATACAAAGCCTTGTTCTGACAGAATATATATATATATATATATTCTGCACAGTCACTGTTTCTAAATCTAGAAAAACTTACTCCGGTTTTGTGCCGTAGTGTACGGCCCTCTTTGCTGGTATCCTCCAGTTGGGCTAACTGTTCCTCCAGTAGAAGCTCAAATGTTTTCTGGTCCTCTGTGCTGGGGTCTTTGGAGTAGTCCCTCCCTTCAAAGTAGTACATGTGGTCTGGGGAAGAAAAAAAAAAGGTACGTCAATGATTTTGACATTGACAAGATAGTTAGACAAGAACTTAAATGTTAGTCATGAAGCATGGTGTCCTACGCTGTCCCTCATCTTCATCTTCCTTATCTGGCCTCACAATTTCTTCGTCCATCAACCAGTGCCCTTTCCGAGATGGTCCCAGAATCAGTTTAAGGTCCACATTCTGAATTGAACTCTCCTCTGTCAACAGCAGCTTATCCACTCCAAACTTCAGAATCTCGCTCAGCTGCAGGCATGGAAACACACACTGAGTTTGTTTATTATGTACATTAAGTTATGTAGGCTTAAAATTACTGACTGTAGACCATCACAATCTGTCAGGACCCCTCTACCCTGTAAATCAAAGGAAAAGGACCACCATAAGACCACTGCTAAAGAGATTATTTGGGTGGTTGACCATTATAGTAGTGCTATGCATTTGTGGGTGTTGCAATGGTACTAATTTCTATTTAGCAGTGGTCCTGTGGTCAGGAAATTACCACTGGCTAGAAGGTGACTGATATGGAGGATGACTATAGTCTCTTACTGTGCACATACAAGGTCATACAAGAAATGACTTTAAACCGATTAGCCTACCTTTTCATTATGTGTGAATACAACTGGGATTTTTCCCTTCAACGATGCATGACACTGGCTTTGAATACTACTTTTGCTGAGGTCATTCATAATGGCTTGGACAATGTAGGAAAAATCTGATTGCTAACTTTACATTATACATTATAACTTTCTGGCTGATTGGACGAAGGAGTTAAAAAAGTTAATATAACGTTCACACATTTTTTTGTGTGCTTCTATTTATTTAGGTTTATGGCCAAATCCTGGGTAGGTGTGTCTAAAAAGCGTCCAGTAACTGTAAACAAAGGGAGATATGTAGAGGAGAGAAGAAAAAAAAAACGGGATGTTCATATGGAGAAGGGGCCAAGTGACCAAAACTGAGAGAAGCAAAAGTGCAGGAAGAAGAAATGGTGAAAAAGAGAGAAGTGAAATACAAAGCTGGTAGAGAGGCACCTGTAGGGCAGATGCAGCGGCCTGAGGCTGCTCCAGCAGAGAGAAGCGGCCCTCCTCGATCACTGTGCTGGTGAGACGCAGTTTCGATACGGCACGCGAGTAAATGATCTCCTCCACCGTGTCCCTACCCAGGAGCCGGATCACTTTCACAGCCCTAGAGGTTTCATCAGGTAAATGAATCTTAATGTGTGACCAATAGAAAACAGAATAAAATGCTTTCTTTGTATCTGAATCTCGTTCAGGTTGTTATTTTCATTATTTTAAATTAGATACTGTGCATGCTGATGTTTTTTCTGCATTAAATAATGCAATAATAAAGAAATGTTACACAGCCATATCTGAGCAGGGCCTTTAACCCCTTAAACTTAGAGCTTATTATTCAGTTTTTTGTAAGTTCCAGGTTATGAAGTAATGAAATTGAATGGAGTTGAACTGTGGGCCTACATAACAGAGTGTAAGGTGTTAATAAACAGAAATTACAATAATAATAAGAATAATAATAATACATATTTTTTGGAGTTTGAAAAGTTTTTGGATGCTGTTAAATAAACTTGGTAAAAGTGGTTCGTATTAAGATTTGGCAATATTTGAAACGACAGAACAGAATATCTGGTGCATTGACTTGAGAACAGTAACATTAGAAAACTTTAATATGTAAAGCATACACCTGGCCTAACATTAAAACTACATACCAACTGGTATAATAATGCTGTTTCACAATATTTTACCCCTGCAATACCTTGTCTGTCCAATTCGGTGTGCTCGAGCTGCTGCTTGCAAGTCATTCTGAGGATTGAAATCACTGTCCACAAAGATTACAGTATCGGCTGCTGTCAGGTTCATACCAACCCCACCTAAACAAAACAACAACTGGACTCATAAGTCAGGGGGAATGACATGTGTGAATGGTTTTGCAGTGGCACAGACGCTACTGCAACAACACAAATACGTTAGCACATGTTAATAAACCTCAAGTAGAGTCAACTGATACAAAGTCTATTTCAGGTGAAGGCTGAGATGTCTGAGAGTACATTTTCAGGTCATTAAAAAAAATTCTCCTAATTTAGTCGACCCACGCTCAACTATCATGTATCGTGTAAGCAGTCACGTCAGCAGTGGCAGCATTAATCCTTACAGACAAAATAACCCTTCAACCACTGATGTTTTGAGAAATGCAAACCAGTCTTTTGGCATTACTGTACAGAATCAGATCAATTCTGAGTAAAATTCTGGGAGTTCCCATTTGTCTCTATTGATGAAAGGACTACCACTTTCCCCATGGCATTTGGTTTGTGCACCACCGTCCCAGTCAGATATGAGGGCAATAAACACTTAATCTCTCTGAGTCATAAGTGCCTGTTCCAAGGAATGATTAGAAGCATGTGCGTAAGTTTGTAAAGATTTTAGATGTGATAAGAAAGGAGACATTTCAGTGACCTGTACCACACTGCATTATGTAAAATTTTCACAGAAATCATAAAACTGAAATGTCAGCGTATTTTCAATGACGCTGTATCATCGAAGACTTGCTGCAATTGGCTGGCAGGTCCAGCAACTGCTTTGTTACTATTAAGCTTGGGTCCATATGTCTAATCTAATTCAGTATTGTATTGCTTATATAGCTGTGATATTTAAGACATGGGACAATTGTGCTGTAAAAATGAACACTTAAGTCAAAACACTTAAGAAATTACTGAAATATTAAGTGAAAACACAATCAAGTTTGTCAAAGCTGTGCATGAGCGGACCAAACAGCATGTTACAGGGTTCTAATACATGCTGGTGTTTCAGAACATGTACTCAACTAATTTATAAATAGCCTTACTTTATGAATGCATGGAGGTTCATTCATTTTATATAGTTTGTTTTTTAATCAAAATATTCTGATTTTCTATTTACCCATCCCTTTTTGCAATGGATTTACCAAAGATGATGGGAGACAGATGTGCTGTAACATTACGTCCAGTACCTGAGACAGATGAATGTGTCTGGATTTCTGTTTAGCCAAATAGCAGCAATGACACAGAAATAAATTCAAAACATAAATCTTTTGAAATATTTGCAGTGTTATCACAGTCAACTGGTTTAGTATGTTTACTGAATGGATCATCTTGATATATGACGTGTCACATTGTTTATTTTTTGATATCTAAAATGTTTTTTTTTGTCTAAAAATAACAAGTAGCTTTAGTATTGCAGTTGCTGAAGAGCCAAAAAGATTTTTAATATATGCTTTTAACTGTGTGGAAAAGAAAACTGTCAAATCATTCTTTCGGCAAAACTCGCTCTTTAACGCTATTTTAAAATCTTTATTAGTCTTATTTTTGACCATGTTAGTCCCAAAGACACATTTTTTCTTAGACATTAAGTAACTTGCAGTCTTTTCTATATGCTTACTATGAGCCTTGGTAAATGGCAGCATATGCTTCATCATATACATCTCCTTCCAATATTTTACACATAGAAAAGAAAATTCCTTTAAATATATATGTAAGAAGACAAAAGCATAAAACCACCCCTTAGGTCTGGTATTGAGTGCTAACAGATTGTTGTGGTTATTTAAAAAATCGTGACAGACACTTTTTAATCGCAAATTCGGGATTGTCAGGTGTTAAGGAATCATTTTTTTTGGAAACAACTGTTCTAATGTGCTGGCCTCTGGTAGAAACTAGAACCCACCAGCTCGGGTGCTGAGGAGGAAGATGAAAACATCTTTGGTGCTGAAGTTCTTGATGGCCAGATTGCGCTCCTCTCCTCGCACTGAGCCGTCCAGGCGCTCATAGCTGTAACCTACAAGAGTAGGAGGTCAAAGTCAGCTCATGTTTAAAGAGCAAGTAGCACACTCATGCGCACACAGGCGCTAACACAGGATGTGATACTCAAACCACAGCTATTTCTCTAGATCACAGAACAAGATAAGGCTAGAAACATATGTGGTATAACTGCTAAATGTGCAGCTTTATGTCACAAAAATGGACCAACTTCATTCTGATAATATAAATGAAAGCAAAACACTTTCAAATGTAACAATACAGTGTGTGTTCATGTATGCCTTAAAAAAGATGTGCAATTGCATTAAATAGCAGTTTTGAGATTAAATACAGGTCAAACAATCCCTGGAAAGTTTTGCGGAAAGCAAACAACTGTGATCATTCTGAAAAAAACACTTTCACAAAACCCTGAACTCTATGAAGTGTTAGCTAGACTTCTTTTCCCCACATAACAGTCTAGGCAGAACAATGTACCTGTTACCATAAAATACTACCATGTACTAAATGACAGCTTAGTGGAACCTTAGACATTTTTTATTTAACTGGATCATGGATTATTTACACTTGCAAAAGCATGTTGTCAAAGCCAGTGGCTTACATTCTAACACATATACACATGTGTCTGTATCACCTCTATACTCCAAGTAGTCTTGAAGAATATCCAACATTCTCGTCATTTGAGAGAACAGCAGAACACGGTGACCCCTGGGAATCAAACAGAAATATAAATATAAATAAACATGCTTCATATTTATGCTGCTATTTCTGTATGCTTTTGCTCATCGGTTGAACATGATTTCTCCCTAGGATTAGAAAGAAAAACACTACATATATATTGGGCTGAGACCATGTATTGGTTAATCAGTAACTGCTGAGAACAGACATGAAATCAACATGTTCTAATCTTACTTAATTTTCCAGACGCATATATACTACATATTTAGCCAGTGAGATTTACAGATGCAGACACAGAGAAACAGCCCATTTTTGAAACTCAGCAAGACATGCCAGGTGAAGCTCTGCTTCAGCTTGGCGCTCTAAGCATTATTAGCAGTGAATAAACCATGAACAATGAGCTTTGATGAAAACTGTCTTAAGCCCTATTTGAGCAGGATTAGTTTTACCTGGGTAGGTTCAGTAATTTGAGTGATAAACAATTTTAATCCAGTACAAATCTGCAATGCCCTTAGTTTTTGCAAGTCTGCTAAGAAATAATTCTGGAGTGAATTACTCCAGTAATTTACTAAAGTCTAAGCTCCCTAAGTCATAGTAGTCCTGTTTAAATCAACGTCATAGAAATGTACTAACAAACTGAGTGATAGAAAACGCAACCTCCATTTTTTCTTATTTTTGGGACCCGAAGACAAGGCTGACAGCTAAAATGGAGCTTGATTTAAATTTATTTGTTAATCCTAAAGTTCATGACAAGACTATGAAATGTACAACATTTGATGTAAAGTCTTCTCCCTCATCCTCTGTCAAATTTTGACAGGCATTTGGCATCAAAAATACCATTTAGTCTTACATGTTGTTTCTGATCAGAAGCGTGGCAAACACAAACTGCATTACTGGACCTCCTCTGGTAAAACTAATCCAGCTCAAACATGGATTTATATGAATATATACATCTGTAGACATACAACACATATATTATATTACATACATGTGTATGTGTGTGTGTATACATATAAATGTGTGCGCATGTGCACGCACGTGCGTGCGTGCATGCGCACACACACACACACACACACACAAAAGGTGAACAAAGAAACATTCAATGCAACCTTCCACTACAAGTTTATAGAACAAAGTGATTTTTGATAATTTCTCATGGTTCATTCATTTTAACACAATGTAAAAGGAAAATTACAAACAACATATACATAAACTCTTTTTGTAAACTTTTTTCTTTTAACATTTTTAATGATGACTTTTAAACTAAATAGATCAGTACTACTGAACTCACTGTATCTCAGACAAACATTTGTTGCAACTGCAATTCTGTTGAAACCGTGAAACCACTTCCACATTGCTGAGATTTTCACTCTGTAGCATCGAAGCACAACTCTCAGTGCATCCACGAGCAAAAATGGGGCACTGTAAATAGTGGTTAACACGAGAGCTACAATAATGAATTTATTCACCTGTCAATAATATATTGGATGTAAAGATATTATACATGACCTGATAGCTGTTACAATGCTTTATATGTCATTAATGTACTTGTTTATTGGCTTTGATACAAGAAGTGACCCAAGATATTAAAAGAGTCGGGTGTACCCCACTAGCAGATATGCAAGCATGGTGTCCAGCAGAGAAAGCTTTCCACTGGCCTCCACCAAGTGTTCCCCCATCTCAAACGGTTCTGGCTCCACACCTTACAGAGTGAGAGTATGAGTGAGCATGAGAGAGAGAGAGAGAGAGAGAGAGAGAGGGAGGGAGAGAGGGAGAGAGAGAGGGAGGGAGAAACAGTGCTTAAATTGAAAGGTGCTGAGGTACAGCAGTTACAGCTGGCCCAAGGCACCTCATTAGTTGGAGACTAGCCTTGATCTCCACACCGTTCTGCCCTCAATGTGACCAGGACCTTTTCTGTGACACTGAAACCAACGGGACCACTGACTAACTATTTGTGGAAGCATTTTATTTGACTGACAGCAGAGCTGTTCACATCATCCAGTCAGGATTGTGCCAGTCACCGCTGAAGTTTTTTGATCAATTAGTAATGTGTTCATTTTTGTGAGGTGACACTGCAGTTATGGAAATAGACACTGATGTTTTTGAACATTAAAGAAAGTTCAAAAAATGAAAGAATAAAAAGTAAAAAGCACAAAAAGGAAGCAATTGAAACACTTGTCCTTCATTACCATCAAACAGGTATGGGTGGTTCACACACTTCCTCAGCTGCACCAGAATATTCAGAAGCCTGGTCTTATTGCCCTGATCACTCCCAAAAGCATCTGAAATGAAAATACATTTAAAAGCATGTATGTAATATAAAGGTGTGTACCGTATATAATTAATGTCACACCAAAACTTTGTACTTTTGAAATGGTAAATTTACAGGAGAAGGAAAAACATCCTGAACTGTAATGTATGTTCATGCAAAGAGATTTTGGACTATTTTTTAATGTGTCATGAAATGTAACATTTGAATGTTTTCTTTTTCATATAATCTTGTATATTTTAATAATCCGTAATAATAAGAAAAGCTCAAGACACTACCAATAATTAATAATTATTTTCACAAACATCCTATTTCAACTTCTTTATCATATATATATATATATATATATATATATATATATATATATATATACACATACATAATTTATGTAGATTTATAAGATTTTGTGATGTATTTACAAAAACATTTTAGTGACTATTTACTTCCACTGTTTCCATGTGCAGTCTGAATAATTTTTCTACGTCTCTTGGCTCCTGTTTCTTCTCAGAAATAAATGCAACTGAGGACCTGCTAGCTAGCTGGCAATCCATAGAAAGATTCTGATTGCACTTGGAGTTAAAACCTACTCAAATTGCTAGAGGCTCACAAGCTGTACCAATTCACAATCTCTACTTATACTGCTGTGCTGTGTGTTACTGCTTACATGTTAACATTTTGCCTGATAAACAAACATATGTTCTTCCACTGAAGCATGCGGATTCTTGAATGTACTAAACATCTCAACTAATTGAATGGCTTTTCCATTTTCAAATATTTTAATTAAGTAAACATTACCACATATTTGTTGCAGCTCCAAAATGTTCACACAATGTTAAGTGCAGCTGACGATTCAAATTGTGTTCTGATATTAACAATATTCACTCTTCTTTCCAATAACATAAAAAAATGTTTGCATATTTCAGTTTTTTTCTCCATTGTGCTTTTGTTTTTTTGTTTAAATGAGTCTTACCCAGGTCTTTCATCAGAATAGCTTTGTAGTACTTCTTCTGAAGGGCAGACATTCCATGATAAACCACCAGTTCTGTCTTCTTGGGCAGCTCTGCCGCCACCTCAGACTTGACTCTGCGCAGCAGGAATGGCTGCAGTACCTGGTGGAGCTCTTCAGCTACAAATACACAGACATGCAAACACAAAGTTGATAAATATGCCTCATCAGATCAACAGGGAGCTTATCCAGGAAGACATTCGTGTTAAACTGCCATTTTTAAACCATATCAATTTTGCTTGTTCAGCTTATGCTATGGCAAACTAGAGAGCAAGACTGGGCTGAATGCCACATTTACAGGCGCAGAAGCAACTCTCAACAGCAAAACAAATACACCCCCCTTCACTGCTCCTTCGTAAGCTCTTCCCCCAAATAAATAGATTTGTAGCAAACTAGACAATAAAACACTAACCTATTGATTCTGATACCTGTCAAGCAGAAAAAGAGCAACATCCTCATCCCTTTTCATGTTTTTCAACTCTTGAAGCAGAATTCAGCTTCTTTTCGCCAGCTTCGTGTTAGAATTTTCCCATTCCACCTTAAATGGTGCAGCAGTAATCACTGAAATAACCGGAGCCTACGCAACCAAGTCAGCCAACACGACAGTTCTCCTGCTTCACAGGTGGGGTTTAAATGTCCTCAAATGCTAAAAGGGCTGACATACAATCACTTTTATAGTTTTGCATCTTACTGTATTTTCAGCCCCTGCCAAAGCCATAGGTCATGAAGCTAGTGCAGCGTAAGCTAAGCTATCTAAAGTAGAAAGATTAGTAACGGTTAGATGCACCATAAAGCAACTTGTTACTTGCCAATCTTACTGATTTATTGCTAAATGCTTCAGATACACAAACAATAGCTACTGCGCACCCTATTAAACCAATGATTAAATATGAAGTCAACATGAAATTAGAAGCATGCCGTCATACCTAGAGTGTGCACTGTCTGCACATCGGCATAAGTACTAACAAATTCTTCTGTAGCATCACATGGGAACAGGCTGGGCTGAATGAAGCTGAGAAGGGAATAGACTTCCTGCAGTTTGTTTTGGATAGGAGTTCCTGTTAATAAAACTCTGAAGCCCACAGAGAACTGAGAGGGAGAGAAAGAGAAAGAATGTATTAGTACAGGTATCACAGCAAGGAGCCTTGGAATAGCAGCTTTGTAACATAATAACAAACCTCAGAGAGGGTTTGATGGAGCAGTGATTCCTGGTTCTTCAGCCTGTGAGCCTCATCCACAACCAAAATATCCCATTTCCACCTGAATGGGGAGTGGAGGGGCAAGGTTACTGTATTACAGTACAACACAATTATGTTTTATTCACTTATACAAACAGATAATCACCTTCTTAAGTCACTTGCATCTTTTAGGCACATCTATGGAAAAAAACATGACTTGTAAGATACCAAATATGAGCAATAAAGATGACAATTCCTCCCTTTCAAACCCGTGTCTGTACCTCATAGGTAGTTAGCAAGACGTGGAAATCTTTGTTCCCCATCATTTCTCTCTGTAGCTCCACCCTCCTTTCTTTATCTCCAGTGTAACAAACCACAGACAGACTGGGGCAGAAGCTAAAGTAAAGCAGGCACAAGAAAGACATTCTCAAACACTACTGACATCTAGTGATGCTTCAGTACGTTACAGTTAACAAGATCGTATATGTTTACATACAAAACAACAAATACTGAGTTAGTAATCTGAATATAAACTAACAGGAGATAAATGTAATTCTAGTTATGATAAAGACATTGGAGTGTATACACTGCAGGTATGCTTCACATACCTACGTCTATTGTAACACAAGACAAATCCAACAATAAGCCTGTAGCTATCTGTGTCTTACCGCTCTAGCTCCTGTCTCCAGTTCTCCAGAACCGACAGAGGACAAAGCACCAGAAATGGACCCTTCATGCCAAGACAACCTTGAGCATACACCAGCAGGGAAATGGTCTGTGGTAGAGATTCATGCAGTATGCAACCGATACTTAACTTTAGCTCTTTTGTTTTGACTGTGACATGCATTATATTGTCCTATATTCACAAATGTTTAACGCTTATGGTGCATAAAAACTGTGAGCCAATGCAATGTTGTTCATGTGCATACTGTATCTGTTGATGCAGATATCCATACATAAACATGTATAAAAACTGGGTCTAGATTCACTTGGAATATCATTATGGAGAACTGTAATATTTGTTTCTAAATATCAGAAATGCAGTGAGTTAAATAAAAACAGTAAGCGTTGCCTAAATGTCCTGCTCTAGAGTGCAATAAATACATCATACAGTGGTCTGAAATACTGGTCAAATATTTGTCTGATGTTGATCATTTAAGCAATTACCTGTTGATACTGATGATTCCAATATCATCAAGTATTTTTATTTATGATTTATATACTTTTAACACTTAAAATCAATTTTAAAAAGTATACAACCATCTAATGTAAAATGATGAGACAAAACAATAAAGGGACCTTTCACAGTATGAACATGCAATAAAAGCTTAAAAACCTCTGTACTTAAAAGAACACAGCATCAGCTATGTCCTATTTCCCACATTTTAGAGCAGTAGCAAAAACATTCAAAGTATGAAATAACACATGGACATGACAAAAAAAAAAGTGAAATCTGTCTTATAGTTTGTTTTCTCAAACTAGCCCAGAAGAACAAGAGGAAACATTTAATAAATATACATAAAAGCCTTAGAACTTTATATAACAAACATTTTCAGTATTTAATGTGCCCACCTTTTACTTTCATTACAGCTTTCATTCTTTTTAGGAGACTTTCAGTTTTTCAAAGAAAGTTCAAAGTACAGTTGGTTGTACTTTCTGCTCATGTTGTTGCGGTCTGGACTGTGGGGCGGCCAGCCCATTATTCTTAGAACACCAGCAGTTTCTTTGCTTGAATTGCAAATTTTCCTCTTTTTTTGTCTATTTCATTTTGTCAGTAAGGGCTTCTAGACATCTACACATCCTTCCAGACCCATAATGCTGAGTTGTCTTCTCGCAGAGGAAGGATAGACAGAAAGACCTCTGGAAATTTTCAGATCTGAAGCAAGAGTGGATTTTTAATTCTCTTTAAGTACTGTTTATATGATGGTGATGGCTTTTGTGACCTATGAGGTATTGCACAGTTCTAAAAAGTCTTATTTTCTCTATTTTTCTCTATATCTAGTTTGAACCCATGTGTTTTCACTTATTTTTTTCTTTGACTTAACTGTTCTGTATGCAAGTGGCTCATCTTATATCTAATTATTCAGAAATATCTCTTTAAAACTGAATAATTTGTACCTAATGGCTATTTTGACTAGGAAATAAACAAATGAAGGGTGCTCTTCAAGTTTTCCACACTACAGTTTGTTAAGCATGTGTGGCTGCTGAAAACTTTGGTTTTTGTTTTAGAAACAAATTTTTAAGTAAGCATTAATTTTACCATGTAATTCACCATGTCTGTCTAAGAAACACATTGCAAGCATAAACTCATAAGATCAGAAATGTATTTCTAAAACTGACCAGATACATACATTCTATCAGATGTCTACAAACATTTGACTGGTGCTGTAGATTAGAGCTGGGCAAGTCGATGTTTAGTCTTTAATGCTGAATTGCATTAAACAGACCATAGGCTTGATACCCTTTACAACAGGGGGATCTAAGATGCACAGCAAAAATAAAACAAAAATCCTTTCCCAAAGCCTTGTGATGTCTTATGATGTTCTTTCACTAAAACTACACCCCTTCTAACCTGACAGGTCTTGCCCAAGCCCATCTCATCACCGAGGATACATCCTTCCAGATGCTTCAGGCACCCACAGAGCCATTGCACTCCATGCAGTTGGTAAGGGCGCAGATGAATTCCTGGTGAGGAACAGAAAGAGAAGAAACAATAGTTAGATATTGTTGATACTTCCATCTGAAATTGCTGAAGCATAGCTACTTGTAAATATAAATGACAAAAGCACAATTCCTGCATCCAGGCTTTTCAGCAGACAGGTGAGAAAAGCTCTACACAGAGATGAAGCCTCTCCATCTACTCTAAAGCACTGCTGTGACCAACTAGGGCCAAATTTCACCAGCGTCTTCAAAAAAGCACTGTTCCCTCTGTTCCTACATGCTTCAAAACATCTTCCATAATCCATCCATCCATTTTCTAAGCCGCTTCTCCGTCAGGGTCGCGGGGGGATGCTGGAGCCTATCCCAGCAGTCTTCAGGCGGAAGGCAGGATACACCCTGGACAGGTCGCCAGTCCATCGCAGGGCAGACAGACAGACACAGACAGTCACTCACACACTCACACCTAGGGGCAGTTTAGCATGTCCAATTGGCCTGACTGCATGTCTTTGGACTGTGGGAGGAAACCGGAGAACCCGGAGGAAACCCACGCAGACACGGGGAGAACATGCAAACTCCACACAGAGAGGACCCTGACCCTGAGGACCCTGACCCTGAGTGGAAGAGGAACACACTCTTCATAGCCAAGAGAGCACAGCAGAAAATGTTTTTCCAGAGACGGCTGAAGAAATTGAACTGCTTGATGCCTGATGATACAGCACTACACAGCAATCATCGAGTCAATCATCACATCATCCATAACCATCTGGTTTGGATCGTCTACCTCACAAGAACAAGCTAAACTCCAGTACATAATCAGCACAGTAAAGAAGATTATTGGATATGCTCTGTCAAAGCTTTAGGATATCTACAACAGCAGAGTGACAAAGGACAGGCAAAATGACAGCTGACCCCTCTCATCTTGGACATCTCTTCAAGCCACTTCCCTCTGGTAGATGATTCAGGACCATCAAAATCAGCACAGCCACACATGCTAACAGCTTTTTGCCCAGAGCTGTAGCACTCGATAACCAGCAGACAACTCGTATAGTAAACTTAAACTAAACCATTAAACCTCTGTAGTGTATTACAGTAACCACCCTATAACAGATCTTACATTTCTGCAAATATTCATACCATTCTGTGATATTCTGTATATAATAGTATTTTTTTAAAGTACACATAATCAGACCTTCATATGTACAGATATTCACACTTCATTTAGCTCCACCACAGCTTTTTTATTAATTTGTTGCATTTATTGTATTTTTAATCCCCCCACCCCCCGGTTTATAATAACACTCATAATAATAATAATTTCTGTTTAGTGTTACACTTCATACACGTGTGCACTCACAAAGACAAATTCCTTGTATGTGAAACAAGATAAAGTGATTGCGATTCTGAGGCAATACTGGAATGACCATTACTTAAGGGATTGTGGTTCAAAGAGGGGATTGATGGGCCAATAAGATAAAGGATTTCAATGGTCCCATGGCCCATAGGACACAGCAATTGATACCCAAGAAACCCTTTAAAGAACACAAATAACAATGTACATTAATTAACCCTGTCACACCCCATAACATTTCACGCCTTAAGACTCAAAGCTTCTTTAAAAAACACAAACTCACAGTTCCACTGCTGAAGCTGCAGTTTGTCACCTGTTACTCAAGAGTGCCTATTTCACTGAAGTTCATTTCACTTTTACTCAAAGGGTTTCGGCTGTTCTAGCCTCAACTGGCGCTGATCAAGAGCCAAACCAGTTTTACTGAGGATGTTCAGGCAGATCACACGGCTGAAGCTGGTGTCCTATTTGCCAGCTTCTCGTCCCATTTTTTTCGTTCCACCTTAAATAGCGCGGCGGTTCGCTTGCTCACAGCCGACAGAATGTAGCCCCCGCTCCATTTTAAGGTGGAACTGAAGAAGCTGTTTCATAAGAAGCTGACTTCAAACCTCAGCTTTGTAGAAAGACCACACTTTGAGACTGGAAGGCGTTTATGAAGTACACGTACTGCCCTGAGCAATGGAACTAGTTTTGGTACCATCAGAGCAGGCGAGCACAGCGAAATGCGGCGGTCCTGTAACCGAACCAGCTAGCCAGGCTAACTCACACAGCACAACACACCTTGCAGTCCCCATGTTTTCAAGTCTTTCTCTGATAATTCCGACTTGTCTTTGTCCGGAATGTTACTCTTAACCTCTCGAAGAAACCTTGACATTTCTGTGTTATGAAATAAGCCGTTGTGGATACTGTTTAGCTGAATGTTGTCACACAGCTCAAAACTTCTGGTCGTCACTACGCGCGCACTTCGCGCGCTGCTTCCTTGAATGGGCGGGTTCAACCTGGAACCGTCCAATCATCATCCTCCATCGTCCTGCTCTCTCACACTCTATTGGATCGTCTCAAGACTTTTCAAAATAAAAGAATATCATTAAATACGGGGGGGCGGTTTGCTGGAGCCTATCCCAGCGGTCATCGGGCAGAAGGCAGGATACTGCATGGCCTGACTGCATGTCTTTGGACTGTGGGAGAAAACTGGAGAACAAACTAGTATTAGACGGAAAGTAAATCAGTAAAATAAAGTGTACTAAACAGCGGTTTTATAGCTCATTACCGATCAGCCAGACCTAAGCTTAACAGAACATCAAATTATACCAACAAAAGTTCCAAACTATCAACACAATCCATTTTCTTAAAATGCTTCCTAGTTTCACTGCGAGTAACATGGACCCTAGAGAAAAATAAAGCTTGTGAGGAGGAACCCTGTGGGCAGGCAGACCGTGATGAAGGCTCTTCATTTCCTGCCCAAGGTGCGCATAATTGGAAAAAAGACTTCAGGATGGCATTCCTGGCCAGCACAGGGAAAATAAGAATCAGAAAGTGTTGTAGGCCTTTTCCATTTACACAGCAGCAAGAAATATGCCATATAAATATGTACAATATTAAGCATTTTAGAGAGTTTTTTTCCCTTATACATTATTTTCACCCACATATTGTGTCAGTCTTCATTCATTAGTCAACCATGTATACTTTATAAGTGCTCATAATAGAAAATAAATTAAATGCAAATAAAAATTTAAAACAATAGTCAAAATTGAAAGGCCACACCTGCAATCAAGAATAAAACTCTGCAAAGTAGTTCTAATGAATTCAGTAGCTTGCAAGTGCCATGTCAATAAGGCAAGTTTTCACGAAGGACTTACCCAGAAAAATGACAAATAGTGTAGACAGTCCGAATGACCCCAGCTGTAAAGAAGGGACAGTATATAAAGTACAATTGAAATAGTTAAGACTGATCTTCTAGACACAAATTAAGCCATATCTATTTCCAGACACTTTAAAGGGAAACGCCATCGACATTTTAAAAATTCTACATAATCAAATGGTTGACATCGAATGGTTCAGTGCGAAACACTCCATTCACCAAGTGAAAATTGTCCGCAGTAGTGGTGATGGGAGCCAGACATCCACCTCTAAAAGCTCCTTCGCACAAAGTTGCTACATTAAATTGTTATGAATACGCTG